>NW_026622841.1:60186733-60409093 GCF_023065955.2 Ursus arctos
AGGCACCTGGGAGCATGTCTGCACGTGGAGAAAGACTTTCCCGTGGGAAGCCGGGTTTTAAAAACGGGTCCCAGTGCTCTGCTCCTCTCTTTTCACTCCTGCTGCCAGAAGCCCAGGGAGGATGGGAGGGCTTAGAACATGGCTGGGCACTGTGGTTTCTTCCAGAGAAGTGGAGGGGATTTGCTTTACCTTGCCACAACCACTTGGGATAGGGTCTGCACCTCAGGAAAACTGTCTCCGTGGGAAGCCGGCTTTTTGCCAAGGGGTCTCAATGCCGTGGGCCTCGGCTGTCCCTCCGGCTCCCCAAAGCACAGGGACGAGGTGAGGGGCTTAGACCATGCCTGGGCAATGTTGTTTCTTACACCTGGGTGTGTGGCATTTTGTTGAGCTGGCTACCCCCACTTGGGATAGGAGTTCAACAGCAAGCACCTATTGTTCGTCAGAAGCTGTTTTTGCCCCAGGGGTCTCCGGGCTATGTTCGTTGGGGTTGAACTCCTGCTAGCAAAACCGCCGGGTTGAGGGAAGGGTTCAGACTGTGCCTGGGCCCTGTGGTCTCTTCCAGGTCAGTGTATGGCATTTCCTTCCCCTTGCCCCAGGCACCTGGGAGCATGTCTGCACGTGGAGAAAGACTTTCCCGTGGGAAGCCGGGTTTTGTCAAACGGGTCCCAGTGCTCTGCTCCTCTCTTTTCACTCCTGCTGCCAGAAGCCCAGGGAGGACGGGAGGGCTTAGAACATGGCTGGGCACTGTGGTTTCTTCCAGAGAAGTGGAGGGCATTTGCTTTACCTTGCCACAACCACTTGGGATAGGGTCTGCCCCTCAGGAAAACTGTCTCCGTGGGAAGCCGGCTTTTTGCAAAGGGGTCTCAGGGCCGTGGGCCTCGGCTGTCCCTCCAGCTCCACAAAGCACAGGGACGAGGTGAGGGGCTTAGACCATGCCTGGGCAATGTTGTTTCTTACACCTGGGTGTGTGGCATTTTGTTGAGCTGGCTACCCCCACTTGGGATAGGTGTTCCACAGCAAGCACCTATTGATCGTCGGAAGTCGTTTTTGCCCCAGGGGTCTCCGGGCTGTGTTCGTTGGGGTTGAACTCCTGCTAGCAAAACCGCCGGGTTGAGGGAAGGGTTCAGACTGTGCCTGGGCCCTGTGGTCTCTTCCAGGTCAGTGTATGGCATTTCCTTCCCCTTGCCCCAGGCACCTGGGAGCATGTCTGCACGTGGAGAAAGACTTTCCCGTGGGAAGCCGGGTTTTCTCAAACGGGTCCCAGTGCTCTGCTCCTCTCTTTTCAGTCCTGCTGCCAGAAGCCCAGGGAGGATGGGAGGGCTTAGAACATGGCTGGGCACTGTGGTTTCTTCAAGAGAAGTGGAGGGCATTTGCTTTACCTTGCCACAACCACTTGGGATAGGGTGTGCACCTCAGGAAAACTGTTTCCGTGGGAAGCCTACTTTTTGCAAAGGGGTCTCAGGGCCGTGTGCCTCGGCTGTCCCTCCGGATCCCCAAAGCACAGGGACGAGGTGAGGGGCTTAGACCATGCCTGGGCAATGTTGTTTCTTACACCTGGGTGTGTGGCATTTTGTTGAGCTGGCTACCCCCACTTGGGATAGGAGTTCAACAGCAAGCACCTATTGTTCGTCAGAAGCTGTTTTTGCCCCAGGGGTCTCCGGGCTGTGTTCGTTGGGGTTGAACTCCTGCTAGCAAAACCGCCGGGTTGAGGGAAGGGTTCAGACTGTGCCTGGGCCCTGTGGTCTCTTCCAGGTCAGTGTATGGCATTTCCTTCCCCTTGCCCCAGGCACCTGGGAGCATGTCTGCACGTGGAGAAAGACTTTCCCGTGGGAAGCCGGGTTTTGTCAAACGGGTCCCAGTGCTCTGCTCCTCTCTTTTCACTCCTGCTGCCAGAAGCCCAGGGAGGATGGGAGGGCTTAGAACATGGCTGGGCACTGTGGTTTCTTCCAGAGAAGTGGAGGGCATTTGCTTTACCTTGCCACAACCACTTGGGATAGGGTCTGCACCTCAGGAAAACTGTCTCCGTGGGAAGCCGGCTTTTTGCAAAGGGGTCTCAGGGCCGTGGGCCTCGGCTGTCCCTCCGGCTCCCCAAAGCACAGGGACGAGGTGAGGGGCTTAGACCATGCCTGGGCAATGTTGTTTCTTACACCTGGGTGTGTGGCATTTTGTTGAGCTGGCCACCCCCTCTTGGGATTGGTTTTCCACAGCAAGCGCCTATTGTTCGTCGGAAGCCGTTTTTGCTTCAGGGGTCTCCGGGCTGTGTTCGTTGGGGTTGAACTCCTGCTAGCAAAACCGCCGGGTTGAGGGAAGGGTTCAGACTGTGCCTGGGCCCTGTGGTCTCTTCCAGGTCAGTGTATGGCATTTCCTTCCCCTTGCCCCAGGCACCTGGGAGCATGTCTGCACGTGGAGAAAGACTTTCCCGTGGGAAGCCGGGTTTTGTCAAACGGGTCCCAGTGCTCTGCTCCTCTCTTTTCACTCCTGCTGCCAGAAGCCCAGGGAGGACGGGAGGGCTTAGAACATGGCTGGGCACTGTGGTTTCTTCCAGAGAAGTGGAGGGCATTTGCTTTACCTTGCCACAACCACTTGGGATAGGGTCTGCCCCTCAGGAAAACTGTCTCCGTGGGAAGCCGGCTTTTTGCAAAGGGGTCTCAGGGCCGTGGGCCTCGGCTGTCCCTCCGGCTCCCCAAAGCACAGGGACGAGGTGAGGGGCTTAGACCATGCCTGGGCAATGTTGTTTCTTACACCTGGGTGTGTGGCATTTTGTTGAGCTGGCTACCCCCACTTGGGATAGGTGTTCCACAGCAAGCACCTATTGATCGTCGGAAGTCGTTTTTGCCCCAGGGGTCTCCGGGCTGTGTTCGTTGGGGTTGAACTCCTGCTAGCAAAACCGCCGGGTTGAGGGAAGGGTTCAGACTGTGCCTGGGCCCTGTGGTCTCTTCCAGGTCAGTGTATGGCATTTCCTTCCCCTTGCCCCAGGCACCTGGGAGCATGTCTGCACGTGGAGAAAGACTTTCCCGTGGGAAGCCGGGTTTTCTCAAACGGGTCCCAGTGCTCTGCTCCTCTCTTTTCAGTCCTGCTGCCAGAAGCCCAGGGAGGATGGGAGGGCTTAGAACATGGCTGGGCACTGTGGTTTCTTCAAGAGAAGTGGAGGGCATTTGCTTTACCTTGCCACAACCACTTGGGATAGGGTCTGCACCTCAGGAAAACTGTTTCCGTGGGAAGCCTACTTTTTGCAAAGGGGTCTCAGGGCCGTGTGCCTCGGCTGTCCCTCCGGATCCCCAAAGCACAGGGACGAGGTGAGGGGCTTAGACCATGCCTGGGCAACGTTGTTTCTTACACCTGGGTGTGTGGCATTTTGTTGAGCTGGCTACCCCCACTTGGGATAGGAGTTCAACAGCAAGCACCTATTGTTCGTCAGAAGCTGTTTTTGCCCCAGGGGTCTCCGGGCTGTGTTCGTTGGGGTTGAACTCCTGCTAGCAAAACCGCCGGGTTGAGGGAAGGGTTCAGACTGTGCCTGGGCCCTGTGGTCTCTTCCAGGTCAGTGTATGGCATTTCCTTCCCCTTGCCCCAGGCACCTGGGAGCATGTCTGCACGTGGAGAAAGACTTTCCCGTGGAAAGCCGGGTTTTGTCAAACGGGTCCCAGTGCTCTGCTCCTCTCTTTTCACTCCTGCTGCCAGAAGCCCAGGGAGGATGGGAGAGCTTAGAACATGGCTGGGCATTGTGGTTTCTTCCAGAGAAGTGGAGGGCATTTGCTTTACCTTGCCACAACCACTTGGGATAGGGTCTGCACCTCAGGAAAACTGTCTCCGTGGGAAGCCGGCTTTTTGCAAAGGGGTCTCAGGGCCGTGGGCCTCGGCTGTCCCTCCGGCTCCCCAAAGCACAGGGACGAGGTGAGGGGCTTAGACCATGCCTGGGCAATGTTGTTTCTTACACCTGGGTGTGTGGCATTTTGTTGAGCTGGCTTCCCCCACTTGGGATAGGTGTTCCACAGCAAGCACCTATTGATCGTCGGAAGTCGTTTTTGCCCCAGGGGTCTCCGGGCTGTGTTCGTTGGGGTTGAACTCCTGCTAGCAAAACCGCCGGGTTGAGGGAAGGGTTCAGACTGTGCCTGGGCCCTGTGGTCTCTTCCAGGTCAGTGTATGGCATTTCCTTCCCCTTGCCCCAGGCACCTGGGAGCATGTCTGCACGTGGAGAAAGACTTTCCCGTGGAAAGCCGGGTTTTTCAAACGGGTCCCAGTGCTCTGCTCCTCTCTTTTCACTCCTGCTGCCAGAAGCCAAGGGAGGATGGGAGGGCTTAGAACATGGCTGGGCACTGTGGTTTCTTCCAGAGAAGTGGAGGGCATTTGCTTTACCTTGCCACAACCACTTGGGATAGGGTGTACACCTCAGGAAAACTCTTTCCGTGGGAAGCCGGCTTTTTGCAAAGGGGTCTCAGGGCCGTGGGCCTCGGCTGTCCCTCCGGCTCTCCAAAGCACAGGGACGAGGTGAGGGGCTTAGACCATGCCTGGGCAATGTTGTTTCTTACACCTGGGTGTGTGGCATTTTGTTGAGCTGGCTACCCCCACTTGGGATAGGTGTTCCACAGCAAGCACCTATTGTTCGTCGGAACCCGTTTTTGCCCCAGGGGTCTTCGGACTGCGTTCGTTGGGGTTGAACTCCTGCTAGCAAAACCGCCGGGTTGAGGGAAGGGTTCAGACTGTGCCTGGGCCCTGTGGTCTCTTCCAGGTCAGTGTATGGCATTTCCTTCCCCTTGCCCCAGGCACCTGGGAGCATGTCTGCACGTGGAGAAAGACTTTCCCGTGGGAAGCCGGGTTTTAAAAACGGGTCCCAGTGCTCTGCTCCTCTCTTTTCAGTCCTGCTGCCAGAAGCCCAGGGAGGATGGGAGGGCTTAGAACATGGCTGGGCACTGTGGTTTCTTCCAGAGAAGTGGAGGGGATTTGCTTTACCCTGCCACAACCACTTGGGATAGGGTCTCCACTTCAGGAAAACTGTCTCCGTGGGAAGCCGGCTTTTTGCCACGGGGTCTCAATGCCGTGGGCCTCGGCTGTCCCTCCGGCTCCCCAAAGCACAGGGACGAGGTGAGGGGCTTAGACCATGCCTGGGCAATGTTGTTTCTTACACCTGGGTGTGTGGCATTTTGTTGAGCTGGCTACCCCCACTTGGGATAGGAGTTCAACAGCAAGCACCTATTGTTCGTCAGAAGCTGTTTTTGCCCCAGGGGTCTCCAGGCTATGTTCGTTGGGGTTGAACTCCTGCTAGCAAAACCGCCGGGTTGAGGGAAGGGTTCAGACTGTGCCTGGGCCCTGTGGTCTCTTCCAGGTCAGTGTATGGCATTTCCTTCCCCTTGCCCCAGGCACCTGGGAGCATGTCTGCACGTGGAGAAAGACTTTCCCGTGGAAAGCCGGGTTTTGTCAAACGGGTCCCAGTGCTCTGCTCCTCTCTTTTCACTCCTGCTGCCAGAAGCCCAGGGAGGATGGGAGGGCTTAGAACATGGCTGGGCATTGTGGTTTCTTCCAGAGAAGTGGAGGGCATTTGCTTTACCTTGCCACAACCACTTGGGATAGGGTCTGCACCTCAGGAAAACTGTCTCCGTGGGAAGCCGGCTTTTTGCAAAGGGGTCTCAGGGCCGTGGGCCTCGGCTGTCCCTCCGGCTCCCCAAAGCACAGGGACGAGGTGAGGGGCTTAGACCATGCCTGGGCAATGTTGTTTCTTACACCTGGGTGTGTGGCATTTTGTTGAGCTGGCTACCCCCACTTGGGATAGGTGTTCCACAGCAAGCACCTACTGTACGTCGGAAGCCGTTTTTGCCCCAGGGGTCTCCGGCTGTGTTCGTTGGGGTTGAACTCCTGCTAGCAAAACCGCCGGATTGAGGGAAGTGTTCAGACTGTGCCTGGGCCCTGTGGTCTCTTCCAGGTCAGTGTATGGCATTTCCTTCCCCTTGCCCCAGGCACCTGGGAGCATGTCTGCACGTGGAGAAAGACTTTCCCGTGGGAAGCCAGGTTTTGTCAAACGGGTCCCAGTGCTCTGCTCCTCTCTTTTCCCTCTTGCTGCCAGAAGCCCAGGGAGGATGGGAGGGCTTAGAACATGGCTGGGCACTGTGGTTTCTTCAAGAGAAGTGGAGGGCATTTGCTTTACCTTGCCACAACCACTTGGGATAGGGTCTGCACCTCAGGAAAACTGTTTCCGTGGGAAGCCGGCTTTTTGCAAAGGGGTCTCAGGGCCGTGGGCCTCGGGTGTCCCTCCGGCTCCCCAAAGCACAGGGACGAGGTGAGGGGCTTAGACCATGCCTGGGCAATGTTGTTTCTTACACCTGGGTGTGTGGCATTTTGTTGAGCTGGCTTCCCCCACTTGGGATAGGTGTTCCACAGCAAGCACCTATTGATCGTCGGAAGTCGTTTTTGCCCCAGGGGTCTCCGGGCTGTGTTCGTTGGGGTTGAACTCTTGCTAGCAAAACCGCCGGGTTGAGGGAAGGGTTCAGACTGTGCCTGGGCCCTGTGGTCTCTTCCAGGTCATTGTATGGCATTTCCTTCCCCTTGCCCCAGGCACCTGGGAGCATGTCTGCACGTGGAGAAAGACTTTCCCGTGGGAAGCCGGGTTTTCTCAAACGGGTCCCAGTGCTCTGCTCCTCTCTTTTCAGTCCTGCTGCCAGAAGCCCAGGGAGGATGGGAGGGCTTAGAACATGGCTGGGCACTGTGGTTTCTTCAAGAGAAGTGGAGGGCATTTGCTTTACCTTGCCACAACCACTTGGGATAGGGTGTGCACCTCAGGAAAACTGTTTCCGTGGGAAGCCTACTTTTTGCAAAGGGGTCTCAGGGCCGTGTGCCTCGGCTGTCCCTCCGGATCCCCAAAGCACAGGGACGAGGTGAGGGGCTTAGACCATGCCTGGGCAATGTTGTTTCTTACACCTGGGTGTGTGGCATTTTGTTGAGCTGGCTACCCCCACTTGGGATAGGAGTTCAACAGCAAGCACCTATTGTTCGTCAGAAGCTGTTTTTGCCCCAGGGGTCTCCGGGCTGTGTTCGTTGGGGTTGAACTCCTGCTAGCAAAACCGCCGGGTTGAGGGAAGGGTTCAGACTGTGCCTGGGCCCTGTGGTCTCTTCCAGGTCAGTGTATGGCATTTCCTTCCCCTTGCCCCAGGCACCTGGGAGCATGTCTGCACGTGGAGAAAGACTTTCCCGTGGGAAGCCGGGTTTTGTCAAACGGGTCCCAGTGCTCTGCTCCTCTCTTTTCACTCCTGCTGCCAGAAGCCCAGGGAGGATGGGAGGGCTTAGAACATGGCTGGGCACTGTGGTTTCTTCCAGAAAAGTGGAGGGCATTTGCTTTACCTTGCCACAACCACTTGGGATAGGGTCTGCACCTCAGGAAAACTGTCTCCGTGGGAAGCCGGCTTTTTGCAAAGGGGTCTCAGGGCCGTGGGCCTCGGCTGTCCCTCCGGCTCCCCAAAGCACAGGGACGAGGTGAGGGGCTTAGACCATGCCTGGGCAATGTTGTTTCTTACACCTGGGTGTGTGGCATTTTGTTGAGCTGGCCACCCCCTCTTGGGATTGGTTTTCCACAGCAAGCGCCTATTGTTCGTCGGAAGCCGTTTTTGCTTCAGGGGTCTCCGGGCTGTGTTCGTTGGGGTTGAACTCCTGCTAGCAAAACCGCCGGGTTGAGGGAAGGGTTCAGACTGTGCCTGGGCCCTGTGGTCTCTTCCAGGTCAGTGTATGGCATTTCCTTCCCCTTGCCCCAGGCACCTGGGAGCATGTCTGCACGTGGAGAAAGACTTTCCCGTGGGAAGCCGGGTTTTGTCAAACGGGTCCCAGTGCTCTGCTCCTCTCTTTTCACTCCTGCTGCCAGAAGCCCAGGGAGGACGGGAGGGCTTAGAACATGGCTGGGCACTGTGGTTTCTTCCAGAGAAGTGGAGGGCATTTGCTTTACCTTGCCACAACCACTTGGGATAGGGTCTGCCCCTCAGGAAAACTGTCTCCGTGGGAAGCCGGCTTTTTGCAAAGGGGTCTCAGGGCCGTGGGCCTCGGCTGTCCCTCCGGCTCCCCAAAGCACAGGGACGAGGTGAGGGGCTTAGACCATGCCTGGGCAATGTTGTTTCTTACACCTGGGTGTGTGGCATTTTGTTGAGCTGGCTACCCCCACTTGGGATAGGTGTTCCACAGCAAGCACCTATTGATCGTCGGAAGTCGTTTTTGCCCCAGGGGTCTCCGGGCTGTGTTCGTTGGGGTTGAACTCCTGCTAGCAAAACCGCCGGGTTGAGGGAAGGGTTCAGACTGTGCCTGGGCCCTGTGGTCTCTTCCAGGTCAGTGTATGGCATTTCCTTCCCCTTGCCCCAGGCACCTGGGAGCATGTCTGCACGTGGAGAAAGACTTTCCCGTGGGAAGCCGGGTTTTCTCAAACGGGTCCCAGTGCTCTGCTCCTCTCTTTTCAGTCCTGCTGCCAGAAGCCCAGGGAGGATGGGAGGGCTTAGAACATGGCTGGGCACTGTGGTTTCTTCAAGAGAAGTGGAGGGCATTTGCTTTACCTTGCCACAACCACTTGGGATAGGGTCTGCACCTCAGGAAAACTGTTTCCGTGGGAAGCCTACTTTTTGCAAAGGGGTCTCAGGGCCGTGTGCCTCGGCTGTCCCTCCGGATCCCCAAAGCACAGGGACGAGGTGAGGGGCTTAGACCATGCCTGGGCAACGTTGTTTCTTACACCTGGGTGTGTGGCATTTTGTTGAGCTGGCTACCCCCACTTGGGATAGGAGTTCAACAGCAAGCACCTATTGTTCGTCAGAAGCTGTTTTTGCCCCAGGGGTCTCCGGGCTGTGTTCGTTGGGGTTGAACTCCTGCTAGCAAAACCGCCGGGTTGAGGGAAGGGTTCAGACTGTGCCTGGGCCCTGTGGTCTCTTCCAGGTCAGTGTATGGCATTTCCTTCCCCTTGCCCCAGGCACCTGGGAGCATGTCTGCACGTGGAGAAAGACTTTCCCGTGGAAAGCCGGGTTTTGTCAAACGGGTCCCAGTGCTCTGCTCCTCTCTTTTCACTCCTGCTGCCAGAAGCCCAGGGAGGATGGGAGAGCTTAGAACATGGCTGGGCATTGTGGTTTCTTCCAGAGAAGTGGAGGGCATTTGCTTTACCTTGCCACAACCACTTGGGATAGGGTCTGCACCTCAGGAAAACTGTCTCCGTGGGAAGCCGGCTTTTTGCAAAGGGGTCTCAGGGCCGTGGGCCTCGGCTGTCCCTCCGGCTCCCCAAAGCACAGGGACGAGGTGAGGGGCTTAGACCATGCCTGGGCAATGTTGTTTCTTACACCTGCGTGTGTGGCATTTTGTTGAGCTGGCTTCCCCCACTTGGGATAGGTGTTCCACAGCAAGCACCTATTGATCGTCGGAAGTCGTTTTTGCCCCAGGGGTCTCCGGGCTGTGTTCGTTGGGGTTGAACTCCTGCTAGCAAAACCGCCGGGTTGAGGGAAGGGTTCAGACTGTGCCTGGGCCCTGTGGTCTCTTCCAGGTCAGTGTATGGCATTTCCTTCCCCTTGCCCCAGGCACCTGGGAGCATGTCTGCACGTGGAGAAAGACTTTCCCGTGGAAAGCCGGGTTTTTCAAACGGGTCCCAGTGCTCTGCTCCTCTCTTTTCACTCCTGCTGCCAGAAGCCAAGGGAGGATGGGAGGGCTTAGAACATGGCTGGGCACTGTGGTTTCTTCCAGAGAAGTGGAGGGCATTTGCTTTACCTTGCCACAACCACTTGGGATAGGGTGTACACCTCAGGAAAACTCTTTCCGTGGGAAGCCGGCTTTTTGCAAAGGGGTCTCAGGGCCGTGGGCCTCGGCTGTCCCTCCGGCTCTCCAAAGCACAGGGACGAGGTGAGGGGCTTAGACCATGCCTGGGCAATGTTGTTTCTTACACCTGGGTGTGTGGCATTTTGTTGAGCTGGCTACCCCCACTTGGGATAGGTGTTCCACAGCAAGCACCTATTGTTCGTCGGAACCCGTTTTTGCCCCAGGGGTCTTCGGACTGCGTTCGTTGGGGTTGAACTCCTGCTAGCAAAACCGCCGGGTTGAGGGAAGGGTTCAGACTGTGCCTGGGCCCTGTGGTCTCTTCCAGGTCAGTGTATGGCATTTCCTTCCCCTTGCCCCAGGCACCTGGGAGCATGTCTGCACGTGGAGAAAGACTTTCCCGTGGGAAGCCGGGTTTTAAAAACGGGTCCCAGTGCTCTGCTCCTCTCTTTTCAGTCCTGCTGCCAGAAGCCCAGGGAGGATGGGAGGGCTTAGAACATGGCTGGGCACTGTGGTTTCTTCCAGAGAAGTGGAGGGGATTTGCTTTACCCTGCCACAACCACTTGGGATAGGGTCTCCACTTCAGGAAAACTGTCTCCGTGGGAAGCCGGCTTTTTGCCACGGGGTCTCAATGCCGTGGGCCTCGGCTGTCCCTCCGGCTCCCCAAAGCACAGGGACGAGGTGAGGGGCTTAGACCATGCCTGGGCAATGTTGTTTCTTACACCTGGGTGTGTGGCATTTTGTTGAGCTGGCTACCCCCACTTGGGATAGGAGTTCAACAGCAAGCACCTATTGTTCGTCAGAAGCTGTTTTTGCCCCAGGGGTCTCCGGGCTATGTTCGTTGGGGTTGAACTCCTGCTAGCAAAACCGCCGGGTTGAGGGAAGGGTTCAGACTGTGCCTGGGCCCTGTGGTCTCTTCCAGGTCAGTGTATGGCATTTCCTTCCCCTTGCCCCAGGCACCTGGGAGCATGTCTGCACGTGGAGAAAGACTTTCCCGTGGAAAGCCGGGTTTTGTCAAACGGGTCCCAGTGCTCTGCTCCTCTCTTTTCACTCCTGCTGCCAGAAGCCCAGGGAGGATGGGAGGGCTTAGAACATGGCTGGGCATTGTGGTTTCTTCCAGAGAAGTGGAGGGCATTTGCTTTACCTTGCCACAACCACTTGGGATAGGGTCTGCACCTCAGGAAAACTGTCTCCGTGGGAAGCCGGCTTTTTGCAAAGGGGTCTCAGGGCCGTGGGCCTCGGCTGTCCCTCCGGCTCCCCAAAGCACAGGGACGAGGTGAGGGGCTTAGACCATGCCTGGGCAATGTTGTTTCTTACACCTGGGTGTGTGGCATTTTGTTGAGCTGGCTACCCCCACTTGGGATAGGTGTTCCACAGCAAGCACCTACTGTACGTCGGAAGCCGTTTTTGCCCCAGGGGTCTCCGGCTGTGTTCGTTGGGGTTGAACTCCTGCTAGCAAAACCGCCGGATTGAGGGAAGTGTTCAGACTGTGCCTGGGCCCTGTGGTCTCTTCCAGGTCAGTGTATGGCATTTCCTTCCCCTTGCCCCAGGCACCTGGGAGCATGTCTGCACGTGGAGAAAGACTTTCCCGTGGGAAGCCAGGTTTTGTCAAACGGGTCCCAGTGCTCTGCTCCTCTCTTTTCCCTCTTGCTGCCAGAAGCCCAGGGAGGATGGGAGGGCTTAGAACATGGCTGGGCACTGTGGTTTCTTCAAGAGAAGTGGAGGGCATTTGCTTTACCTTGCCACAACCACTTGGGATAGGGTCTGCACCTCAGGAAAACTGTTTCCGTGGGAAGCCGGCTTTTTGCAAAGGGGTCTCAGGGCCGTGGGCCTCGGGTGTCCCTCCGGCTCCCCAAAGCACAGGGACGAGGTGAGGGGCTTAGACCATGCCTGGGCAATGTTGTTTCTTACACCTGGGTGTGTGGCATTTTGTTGAGCTGGCTTCCCCCACTTGGGATAGGTGTTCCACAGCAAGCACCTATTGATCGTCGGAAGTCGTTTTTGCCCCAGGGGTCTCCGGGCTGTGTTCGTTGGGGTTGAACTCTTGCTAGCAAAACCGCCGGGTTGAGGGAAGGGTTCAGACTGTGCCTGGGCCCTGTGGTCTCTTCCAGGTCATTGTATGGCATTTCCTTCCCCTTGCCCCAGGCACCTGGGAGCATGTCTGCACGTGGAGAAAGACTTTCCCGTGGGAAGCCGGGTTTTCTCAAACGGGTCCCAGTGCTCTGCTCCTCTCTTTTCAGTCCTGCTGCCAGAAGCCCAGGGAGGATGGGAGGGCTTAGAACATGGCTGGGCACTGTGGTTTCTTCAAGAGAAGTGGAGGGCATTTGCTTTACCTTGCCACAACCACTTGGGATAGGGTGTGCACCTCAGGAAAACTGTTTCCGTGGGAAGCCTACTTTTTGCAAAGGGGTCTCAGGGCCGTGTGCCTCGGCTGTCCCTCCGGATCCCCAAAGCACAGGGACGAGGTGAGGGGCTTAGACCATGCCTGGGCAATGTTGTTTCTTACACCTGGGTGTGTGGCATTTTGTTGAGCTGGCTACCCCCACTTGGGATAGGAGTTCAACAGCAAGCACCTATTGTTCGTCAGAAGCTGTTTTTGCCCCAGGGGTCTCCGGGCTGTGTTCGTTGGGGTTGAACTCCTGCTAGCAAAACCGCCGGGTTGAGGGAAGGGTTCAGACTGTGCCTGGGCCCTGTGGTCTCTTCCAGGTCAGTGTATGGCATTTCCTTCCCCTTGCCCCAGGCACCTGGGAGCATGTCTGCACGTGGAGAAAGACTTTCCCGTGGAAAGCCGGGTTTTGTCAAACGGGTCCCAGTGCTCTGCTCCTCTCTTTTCACTCCTGCTGCCAGAAGCCCAGGGAGGATGGGAGAGCTTAGAACATGGCTGGGCATTGTGGTTTCTTCCAGAGAAGTGGAGGGCATTTGCTTTACCTTGCCACAACCACTTGGGATAGGGTCTGCACCTCAGGAAAACTGTCTCCGTGGGAAGCCGGCTTTTTGCAAAGGGGTCTCAGGGCCGTGGGCCTCGGCTGTCCCTCCGGCTCCCCAAAGCACAGGGACGAGGTGAGGGGCTTAGACCATGCCTGGGCAATGTTGTTTCTTACACCTGGGTGTGTGGCATTTTGTTGAGCTGGCTTCCCCCACTTGGGATAGGTGTTCCACAGCAAGCACCTATTGATCGTCGGAAGCCGTTTTTGCCCCAGGGGTCTCCGGGCTGTGTTCGTTGGGGTTGAACTCCTGCTAGCAAAACCGCCGGGTTGAGGGAAGGGTTCAGACTGTGCCTGGGCCCTGTGGTCTCTTCCAGGTCAGTGTATGGCATTTCCTGCCCCTTGCCACAGGCACCTGGGAGCATGCCTGCACGTGGAGAAAGACTTTCCCGTGGAAAGCCGGGTTTTTCAAACGGGTCCCAGTGCTCTGCTCCTCTCTTTTCACTCCTGCTGCCAGAAGCCAAGGGAGGATGGGAGGGCTTAGAACATGGCTGGGCACTGTGGTTTCTTCCAGAGAAGTGGAGGGCATTTGCTTTACCTTGCCACAACCACTTGGGATAGGGTGTGCACCTCAGGAAAACTCTTTCCGTGGGAAGCCGGCTTTTTGCAAAGGGGTCTCAGGGCCGTGTGCCTCGGCTGTCCCTCCGGCTCTCCAAAGCACAGGGACGAGGTGAGGGGCTTAGACCATGCCTGGGCAATGTTGTTTCTTACACCTGGGTGTGTGGCATTTTGTTGAGCTGGCTACCCCCACTTGGGATAGGTGTTCCACAGCAAGCACCTATTGTTCGTCGGAACCCGTTTTTGCCCCAGGGGTCTTCGGACTGCGTTCGTTGGGGTTGAACTCCTGCTAGCAAAACCGCCGGGTTGAGGGAAGGGTTCAGACTGTGCCTGGGCCCTGTGGTCTCTTCCAGGTCAGTGTATGGCATTTCCTTCCCCTTGCCCCAGGCACCTGGGAGCATGTCTGCACGTGGAGAAAGACTTTCCCGTGGGAAGCCGGGTTTTAAAAACGGGTCCCAGTGCTCAGCTCCTCTCTTTTCACTCCTGCTGCCAGAAGCCCAGGGAGGATGGGAGGGCTTAGAACATGGCTGGGCACTGTGGTTTCTTCCAGAGAAGTGGAGGGGATTTGCTTTACCTTGCCACAACCACTTGGGATAGGGTCTGCACCTCAGGAAAACTGTCTCCGTGGGAAGCCGGCTTTTTGCCAAGGGGTCTCAATGCCGTGGGCCTCGGCTGTCCCTCCGGCTCCCCAAAGCACAGGGACGAGGTGAGGGGCTTAGACCATGCCTGGGCAATGTTGTTTCTTACACCTGGGTGTGTGGCATTTTGTTGAGCTGGCTACCCCCACTTGGGATAGGAGTTCAACAGCAAGCACCTATTGTTCGTCAGAAGCTGTTTTTGCCCCAGGGGTCTCCGGGCTATGTTCGTTGGGGTTGAACTCCTGCTAGCAAAACCGCCGGGTTGAGGGAAGGGTTCAGACTGTGCCTGGGCCCTGTGGTCTCTTCCAGGTCAGTGTATGGCATTTCCTTCCCCTTGCCCCAGGCACCTGGGAGCATGTCTGCACGTGGAGAAAGACTTTCCCGTGGGAAGCCGGGTTTTGTCAAACGGGTCCCAGTGCTCTGCTCCTCTCTTTTCACTCCTGCTGCCAGAAGCCCAGGGAGGATGGGAGGGCTTAGAACATGGCTGGGCACTGTGGTTTCTTCCAGAAAAGTGGAGGGCATTTGCTTTACCTTGCCACAACCACTTGGGATAGGGTCTGCACCTCAGGAAAACTGTCTCCGTGGGAAGCCGGCTTTTTGCAAAGGGGTCTCAGGGCCGTGGGCCTCGGCTGTCCCTCCGGCTCCCCAAAGCACAGGGACGAGGTGAGGGGCTTAGACCATGCCTGGGCAATGTTGTTTCTTACACCTGGGTGTGTGGCATTTTGTTGAGCTGGCTTCCCCCACTTGGGATAGGTGTTCCACAGCAAGCACCTATTGTTCGTCGGAAGCCGTTTTTGCCTCAGGGGTCTCCGGGCTGTGTTCGTTGGGGTTGAACTCCTGCTAGCAAAACCGCCGGGTTGAGGGAAGGGTTCAGACTGTGCCTGGGCCCTGTGGTCTCTTCCAGGTCAGTGTATGGCATTTCCTTCCCCTTGCCCCAGGCACCTGGGAGCATGTCTGCACGTGGAGAAAGACTTTCCCGTGGAAAGCCGGGTTTTGTCAAACGGGTCCCAGTGCTCTGCTCCTCTCTTTTCACTCCTGCTGCCAGAAGCCCAGGGAGGATGGGAGGGCTTAGAACATGGCTGGGCACTGTGGTTTCTTCCAGAGAAGTGGAGGGGATTTGCTTTACCTTGCCACAACCACTTGGGATAGGGTCTGCACCTCAGGAAAACTGTCTCCGTGGGAAGCCGGCTTTTTGCCAAGGGGTCTCAATGCCGTGGGCCTCGGCTGTCCCTCCGGCTCCCCAAAGCACAGGGACGAGGTGAGGGGCTTAGACCATGCCTGGGCAATTTGTTTCTTACACCTGGGTGTGTGGCATTTTGTTGAGCTGGCTACCCCCACTTGGGATAGGAGTTCAACAGCAAGCACCTATTGTTCGTCAGAAGCTGTTTTTGCCCCAGGGGTCTCCGGGCTATGTTCGTTGGGGTTGAACTCCTGCTAGCAAAACCGCCGGGTTGAGGGAAGGGTTCAGACTGTGCCTGGGCCCTGTGGTCTCTTCCAGGTCAGTGTATGGCATTTCCTTCCCCTTGCCCCAGGCACCTGGGAGCATGTCTGCACGTGGAGAAAGACTTTCCCGTGGAAAGCCGGGTTTTGTCAAACGGGTCCCAGTGCTCTGCTCCTCTTTTCACTCCTGCTGCCAGAAGCCCAGGGAGGATGGGAGGGCTTAGAACATGGCTGGGCATTGTGGTTTCTTCCAGAGAAGTGGAGGGCATTTGCTTTACCTTGCCACAACCACTTGGGATAGGGTCTGCACCTCAGGAAAACTGTCTCTGTGGGAAGCCGGCTTTTTGCAAAGGGGTCTCAGGGCCGTGGGCCTCGGCTGTCCCTCCGGCTCCCCAAAGCACAGGGACGAGGTGAGGGGCTTAGACCATGCCTGGGCAATGTTGTTTCTTACACCTGGGTGTGTGGCATTTTGTTGAGCTGGCTACCCCCACTTGGGATAGGTGTTCCACAGCAAGCACCTACTGTACGTCGGAAGCCGTTTTTGCCCCAGGGGTCTCCGTGCTGTGTTCGTTGGGGTTGAACTCCTGCTAGCAAAACCGCCGGATTGAGGGAAGTGTTCAGACTGTGCCTGGGCCCTGTGGTCTCTTCCAGGTCAGTGTATGGCATTTCCTTCCCCTTGCCCCAGGCACCTGGGAGCATGTCTGCACGTGGAGAAAGACTTTCCCGTGGGAAGCCAGGTTTTGTCAAACGGGTCCCAGTGCTCTGCTCCTCTCTTTTCCCTCTTGCTGCCAGAAGCCCAGGGAGGATGGGAGGGCTTAGAACATGGCTGGGCACTGTGGTTTCTTCAAGAGAAGTGGAGGGCATTTGCTTTACCTTGCCACAACCACTTGGGATAGGGTCTGCACCTCAGGAAAACTGTTTCCGTGGGAAGCCGGCTTTTTGCAAAGGGGTCTCAGGGCCGTGGGCCTCGGGTGTCCCTCCGGCTCCCCAAAGCACAGGGACGAGGTGAGGGGCTTAGACCATGCCTGGGCAATGTTGTTTCTTACACCTGGGTGTGTGGCATTTTGTTGAGCTGGCCACCCCCTCTTGGGATTGGTTTTCCACAGCAAGCGCCTATTGTTCGTCGGAAGCCGTTTTTGCTTCAGGGGTCTCCGGGCTGTGTTCGTTGGGGTTGAACTCCTGCTAGCAAAACCGCCGGGTTGAGGGAAGGGTTCAGACTGTGCCTGGGCCCTGTGGTCTCTTCCAGGTCAGTGTATGGCATTTCCTTCCCCTTGCCCCAGGCACCTGGGAGCATGTCTGCACGTGGAGAAAGACTTTCCCGTGGGAAGCCGGGTTTTGTCAAACGGGTCCCAGTGCTCTGCTCCTCTCTTTTCACTCCTGCTGCCAGAAGCCCAGGGAGGACGGGAGGGCTTAGAACATGGCTGGGCACTGTGGTTTCTTCCAGAGAAGTGGAGGGCATTTGCTTTACCTTGCCACAACCACTTGGGATAGGGTCTGCACCTCAGGAAAACTGTCTCTGTGGGAAGCCGGCTTTTTGCAAAGGGGTCTCAGGGCCGTGGGCCTCGGCTGTCCCTCCGGCTCCCCAAAGCACAGGGACGAGGTGAGGGGCTTAGACCATGCCTGGGCAATGTTGTTTCTTACACCTGGGTGTGTGGCATTTTGTTGAGCTGGCTACCCCCACTTGGGATAGGTGTTCCACAGCAAGCACCTACTGTACGTCGGAAGCCGTTTTTGCCCCAGGGGTCTCCGGGCTGTGTTCGTTGGGGTTGAACTCCTGCTAGCAAAACCGCCGGATTGAGGGAAGTGTTCAGACTGTGCCTGGGCCCTGTGGTCTCTTCCAGGTCAGTGTATGGCATTTCCTTCCCCTTGCCCCAGGCACCTGGGAGCATGTCTGCACGTGGAGAAAGACTTTCCCGTGGGAAGCCAGGTTTTGTCAAACGGGTCCCAGTGCTCTGCTCCTCTCTTTTCCCTCTTGCTGCCAGAAGCCCAGGGAGGATGGGAGGGCTTAGAACATGGCTGGGCACTGTGGTTTCTTCAAGAGAAGTGGAGGGCATTTGCTTTACCTTGCCACAACCACTTGGGATAGGGTCTGCACCTCAGGAAAACTGTTTCCGTGGGAAGCCGGCTTTTTGCAAAGGGGTCTCAGGGCCGTGGGCCTCGGGTGTCCCTCCGGCTCCCCAAAGCACAGGGACGAGGTGAGGGGCTTAGACCATGCCTGGGCAATGTTGTTTCTTACACCTGGGTGTGTGGCATTTTGTTGAGCTGGCTTCCCCCACTTGGGATAGGTGTTCCACAGCAAGCACCTATTGATCGTCGGAAGCCGTTTTTGCCCCAGGGGTCTCCGGGCTGTGTTCGTTGGGGTTGAACTCCTGCTAGCAAAACCGCCGGGTTGAGGGAAGGGTTCAGACTGTGCCTGGGCCCTGTGGTCTCTTCCAGGTCAGTGTATGGCATTTCCTTCCCCTTGCCCCAGGCACCTGGGAGCATGTCTGCACGTGGAGAAAGACTTTCCCGTGGGAAGCCGGGTTTTCTCAAACGGGTCCCAGTGCTCTGCTCCTCTCTTTTCAGTCCTGCTGCCAGAAGCCCAGGGAGGATGGGAGGGCTTAGAACATGGCTGGACACTGTGGTTTCTTCAAGAGAAGTGGAGGGCATTTGCTTTACCTTGCCACAACCACTTGGGATAGGGTGTGCACCTCAGGAAAACTGTTTCCGTGGGAAGCCTACTTTTTGCAAAGGGGTCTCAGGGCCGTGTGCCTCGGCTGTCCCTCCGGATCCCCAAAGCACAGGGACGAGGTGAGGGGCTTAGACCATGCCTGGGCAACGTTGTTTCTTACACCTGGGTGTGTGGCATTTTGTTGAGCTGGCTACCCCCACTTGGGATAGGAGTTCAACAGCAAGCACCTATTGTTCGTCAGAAGCTGTTTTTGCCCCAGGGGTCTCCGGGCTGTGTTCGGTGGGGTTGAACTCCTGCTAGCAAAACCGCCGGGTTGAGGGAAGGGTTCAGACTGTGCCTGGGCCCTGTGGTCTCTTCCAGGTCAGTGTATGGCATTTCCTTCCCCTTGCCCCAGGCACCTGGGAGCATGTCTGCACGTGGAGAAAGACTTTCCCGTGGAAAGCCGGGTTTTGTCAAATGGGTCCCAGTGCTCTGCTCCTCTCTTTTCACTCCTGCTGCCAGAAGCCCAGGGAGGATGGGAGAGCTTAGAACATGGCTGGGCATTGTGGTTTCTTCCAGAGAAGTGGAGGGCATTTGCTTTACCTTGCCACAACCACTTGGGATAGGGTCTGCACCTCAGGAAAACTGTCTCCGTGGGAAGCCGGCTTTTTGCAAAGGGGTCTCAGGGCCGTGGGCCTCGGCTGTCCCTCCGGCTCCCCAAAGCACAGGGACGAGGTGAGGGGCTTAGACCATGCCTGGGCAATGTTGTTTCTTACACCTGGGTGTGTGGCATTTTGTTGAGCTGGCTTCCCCCACTTGGGATAGGTGTTCCACAGCAAGCACCTATTGATCGTCGGAAGCCGTTTTTGCCCCAGGGGTCTCCGGGCTGTGTTCGTTGGGGTTGAACTCCTGCTAGCAAAACCGCCGGGTTGAGGGAAGGATTCAGACTGTGCCTGGGCCCTGTGGTCTCTTCCAGGTCAGTGTATGGCATTTCCTTCCCCTTGCCCCAGGCACCTGGGAGCATGTCTGCACGTGGAGAAAGACTTTCCCGTGGAAAGCCGGGTTTTTCAAACGGGTCCCAGTGCTCTGCTCCTCTCTTTTCACTCCTGCTGCCAGAAGCCAAGGGAGGATGGGAGGGCTTAGAACATGGCTGGGCACTGTGGTTTCTTCCAGAGAAGTGGAGGGCATTTGCTTTACCTTGCCACAACCACTTGGGATAGGGTGTGCACCTCAGGAAAACTCTTTCCGTGGGAAGCCGGCTTTTTGCAAAGGGGTCTCAGGGCCGTGGGCCTCGGCTGTCCCTCCGGCTCTCCAAAGCACAGGGACGAGGTGAGGGGCTTAGACCATGCCTGGGCAATGTTGTTTCTTACACCTGGGTGTGTGGCATTTTGTTGAGCTGGCTACCCCCACTTGGGATAGGTGTTCCACAGCAAGCACCTATTGTTCGTCGGAACCCGTTTTTGCCCCAGGGGTCTTCGGACTGCGTTCGTTGGGGTTGAACTCCTGCTAGCAAAACCGCCGGGTTGAGGGAAGGGTTCAGACTGTGCCTGGGCCCTGTGGTCTCTTCCAGGTCAGTGTATGGCATTTCCTTCCCCTTGCCCCAGGCACCTGGGAGCATGTCTGCACGTGGAGAAAGACTTTCCCGTGGGAAGCCGGGTTTTAAAAACGGGTCCCAGTGCTCTGCTCCTCTCTTTTCAGTCCTGCTGCCAGAAGCCCAGGGAGGATGGGAGGGCTTAGAACATGGCTGGGCACTGTGGTTTCTTCCAGAGAAGTGGAGGGGATTTGCTTTACCCTGCCACAACCACTTGGGATAGGGTCTCCACTTCAGGAAAACTGTCTCCGTGGGAAGCCGGCTTTTTGCCACGGGGTCTCAATGCCGTGGGCCTCGGCTGTCCCTCCGGCTCCCCAAAGCACAGGGACGAGGTGAGGGGCTTAGACCATGCCTGGGCAATGTTGTTTCTTACACCTGGGTGTGTGGCATTTTGTTGAGCTGGCTACCCCCACTTGGGATAGGAGTTCAACAGCAAGCACCTATTGTTCGTCAGAAGCTGTTTTTGCCCCAGGGGTCTCCGGGGTATGTTCGTTGGGGTTGAACTCCTGCTAGCAAAACCGCCGGGTTGAGGGAAGGGTTCAGACTGTGCCTGGGCCCTGTGGTCTCTTCCAGGTCAGTGTATGGCATTTCCTTCCCCTTGCCCCAGGCACCTGGGAGCATGTCTGCACGTGGAGAAAGACTTTCCCGTGGAAAGCCGGGTTTTGTCAAACGGGTCCCAGTGCTCTGCTCCTCTCTTTTCACTCCTGCTGCCAGAAGCCCAGGGAGGATGGGAGGGCTTAGAACATGGCTGGGCATTGTGGTTTCTTCCAGAGAAGTGGAGGGCATTTGCTTTACCTTGCCACAACCACTTGGGATAGGGTCTGCACCTCAGGAAAACTGTCTCCGTGGGAAGCCGGCTTTTTGCAAAGGGGTCTCAGGGCCGTGGGCCTCGGCTGTCCCTCCGGCTCCCCAAAGCACAGGGACGAGGTGAGGGGCTTAGACCATGCCTGGGCAATGTTGTTTCTTACACCTGGGTGTGTGGCATTTTGTTGAGCTGGCTACCCCCACTTGGGATAGGTGTTCCACAGCAAGCACCTACTGTACGTCGGAAGCCGTTTTTGCCCCAGGGGTCTCCGGGCTGTGTTCGTTGGGGTTGAACTCCTGCTAGCAAAACCGCCGGATTGAGGGAAGTGTTCAGACTGTGCCTGGGCCCTGTGGTCTCTTCCAGGTCAGTGTATGGCATTTCCTTCCCCTTGCCCCAGGCACCTGGGAGCATGTCTGCACGTGGAGAAAGACTTTCCCGTGGGAAGCCAGGTTTTGTCAAACGGGTCCCAGTGCTCTGCTCCTCTCTTTTCCCTCTTGCTGCCAGAAGCCCAGGGAGGATGGGAGGGCTTAGAACATGGCTGGGCACTGTGGTTTCTTCAAGAGAAGTGGAGGGCATTTGCTTTACCTTGCCACAACCACTTGGGATAGGGTCTGCACCTCAGGAAAACTGTTTCCGTGGGAAGCCGGCTTTTTGCAAAGGGGTCTCAGGGCCGTGGGCCTCGGCTGTCCCTCCGGCTCCCCAAAGCACAGGGACGAGGTGAGGGGCTTAGACCATGCCTGGGCAATGTTGTTTCTTACACCTGGGTGTGTGGCATTTTGTTGAGCTGGCTTCCCCCACTTGGGATAGGTGTTCCACAGCAAGCACCTATTGATCGTCGGAAGTCGTTTTTGCCCCAGGGGTCTCCGGGCTGTGTTCGTTGGGGTTGAA
This sequence comes from Ursus arctos, assembly GCF_023065955.2. Classification (NCBI taxonomy): domain Eukaryota; kingdom Metazoa; phylum Chordata; class Mammalia; order Carnivora; family Ursidae; genus Ursus; species Ursus arctos. The sequence goes on from NW_026622841.1 coordinate 60,208,038, forward strand.
CTCTTGCTAGCAAAACCGCCGGGTTGAGGGAACGGTTCAGACTGTGCCTGGGCCCTGTGGTCTCTTCCAGGTCATTGTATGGCATTTCCTTCCCCTTGCCCCAGGCACCTGGGAGCATGTCTGCACGTGGAGAAAGACTTTCCCGTGGGAAGCCGGGTTTTCTCAAACGGGTCCCAGTGCTCTGCTCCTCTCTTTTCAGTCCTGCTGCCAGAAGCCCAGGGAGGATGGGAGGGCTTAGAACATGGCTGGGCACTGTGGTTTCTTCAAGAGAAGTGGAGGGCATTTGCTTTACCTTGCCACAACCACTTGGGATAGGGTGTGCACCTCAGGAAAACTGTTTCCGTGGGAAGCCTACTTTTTGCAAAGGGGTCTCAGGGCCGTGTGCCTCGGCTGTCCCTCCGGATCCCCAAAGCACAGGGACGAGGTGAGGGGCTTAGACCATGCCTGGGCAATGTTGTTTCTTACACCTGGGTGTGTGGCATTTTGTTGAGCTGGCTACCCCCACTTGGGATAGGAGTTCAACAGCAAGCACCTATTGTTCGTCAGAAGCTGTTTTTGCCCCAGGGGTCTCCGGGCTGTGTTCGTTGGGGTTGAACTCCTGCTAGCAAAACCGCCGGGTTGAGGGAAGGGTTCAGACTGTGCCTGGGCCCTGTGGTCTCTTCCAGGTCAGTGTATGGCATTTCCTTCCCCTTGCCCCAGGCACCTGGGAGCATGTCTGCACGTGGAGAAAGACTTTCCCGTGGAAAGCCGGGTTTTGTCAAACGGGTCCCAGTGCTCTGCTCCTCTCTTTTCACTCCTGCTGCCAGAAGCCCAGGGAGGATGGGAGAGCTTAGAACATGGCTGGGCATTGTGGTTTCTTCCAGAGAAGTGGAGGGCATTTGCTTTACCTTGCCACAACCACTTGGGATAGGGTCTGCACCTCAGGAAAACTGTCTCCGTGGGAAGCCGGCTTTTTCAAAGGGGTCTCAGGGCCGTGGGCCTCGGCTGTCCCTCCGGCTCCCCAAAGCACAGGGACGAGGTGAGGGGCTTAGACCATGCCTGGGCAATGTTGTTTCTTACACCTGGGTGTGTGGCATTTTGTTGAGCTGGCTTCCCCCACTTGGGATAGGTGTTCCACAGCAAGCACCTATTGATCGTCGGAAGCCGTTTTTGCCCCAGGGGTCTCCGGGCTGTGTTCGTTGGGGTTGAACTCCTGCTAGCAAAACCGCCGGGTTGAGGGAAGGGTTCAGACTGTGCCTGGGCCCTGTGGTCTCTTCCAGGTCAGTGTATGGCATTTCCTTCCCCTTGCCCCAGGCACCTGGGAGCATGCCTGCACGTGGAGAAAGACTTTCCCGTGGAAAGCCGGGTTTTTCAAACGGGTCCCAGTGCTCTGCTCCTCTCTTTTCACTCCTGCTGCCAGAAGCCAAGGGAGGATGGGAGGGCTTAGAACATGGCTGGGCACTGTGGTTTCTTCCAGAGAAGTGGAGGGCATTTGCTTTACCTTGCCACAACCACTTGGGATAGGGTGTGCACCTCAGGAAAACTCTTTCCGTGGGAAGCCGGCTTTTTGCAAAGGGGTCTCAGGGCCGTGTGCCTCGGCTGTCCCTCCGGCTCTCCAAAGCACAGGGACGAGGTGAGGGGCTTAGACCATGCCTGGGCAATGTTGTTTCTTACACCTGGGTGTGTGGCATTTTGTTGAGCTGGCTACCCCCACTTGGGATAGGTGTTCCACAGCAAGCACCTATTGTTCGTCGGAACCCGTTTTTGCCCCAGGGGTCTTCGGACTGCGTTCGTTGGGGTTGAACTCCTGCTAGCAAAACCGCCGGGTTGAGGGAAGGGTTCAGACTGTGCCTGGGCCCTGTGGTCTCTTCCAGGTCAGTGTATGGCATTTCCTTCCCCTTGCCCCAGGCACCTGGGAGCATGTCTGCACGTGGAGAAAGACTTTCCCGTGGGAAGCCGGGTTTTAAAAACGGGTCCCAGTGCTCTGCTCCTCTCTTTTCACTCCTGCTGCCAGAAGCCCAGGGAGGATGGGAGGGCTTAGAACATGGCTGGGCACTGTGGTTTCTTCCAGAGAAGTGGAGGGGATTTGCTTTACCTTGCCACAACCACTTGGGATAGGGTCTGCACCTCAGGAAAACTGTCTCCGTGGGAAGCCGGCTTTTTGCCAAGGGGTCTCAATGCCGTGGGCCTCGGCTGTCCCTCCGGCTCCCCAAAGCACAGGGACGAGGTGAGGGGCTTAGACCATGCCTGGGCAATGTTGTTTCTTACACCTGGGTGTGTGGCATTTTGTTGAGCTGGCTACCCCCACTTGGGATAGGAGTTCAACAGCAAGCACCTATTGTTCGTCAGAAGCTGTTTTTGCCCCAGGGGTCTCCGGGCTATGTTCGTTGGGGTTGAACTCCTGCTAGCAAAACCGCCGGGTTGAGGGAAGGGTTCAGACTGTGCCTGGGCCCTGTGGTCTCTTCCAGGTCAGTGTATGGCATTTCCTTCCCCTTGCCCCAGGCACCTGGGAGCATGTCTGCACGTGGAGAAAGACTTTCCCGTGGGAAGCCGGGTTTTGTCAAACGGGTCCCAGTGCTCTGCTCCTCTCTTTTCACTCCTGCTGCCAGAAGCCCAGGGAGGATGGGAGGGCTTAGAACATGGCTGGGCACTGTGGTTTCTTCCAGAAAAGTGGAGGGCATTTGCTTTACCTTGCCACAACCACTTGGGATAGGGTCTGCACCTCAGGAAAACTGTCTCCGTGGGAAGCCGGCTTTTTGCAAAGGGGTCTCAGGGCCGTGGGCCTCGGCTGTCCCTCCGGCTCCCCAAAGCACAGGGACGAGGTGAGGGGCTTAGACCATGCCTGGGCAATGTTGTTTCTTACACCTGGGTGTGTGGCATTTTGTTGAGCTGGCTACCCCCACTTGGGATAGGTGTTCCACAGCAAGCACCTATTGTTCGTCGGAAGCCGTTTTTGCCTCAGGGGTCTCCGGGCTGTGTTCGTTGGGGTTGAACTCCTGCTAGCAAAACCGCCGGGTTGAGGGAAGGGTTCAGACTGTGCCTGGGCCCTGTGGTCTCTTCCAGGTCAGTGTATGGCATTTCCTTCCCCTTGCCCCAGGCACCTGGGAGCATGTCTGCACGTGGAGAAAGACTTTCCGTGGAAAGCCGGGTTTTGTCAAACGGGTCCCAGTGCTCTGCTCCTCTCTTTTCACTCCTGCTGCCAGAAGCCCAGGGAGGATGGGAGGGCTTAGAACATGGCTGGGCACTGTGGTTTCTTCCAGAGAAGTGGAGGGCATTTGCTTTACCTTGCCACAACCACTTGGGATAGGGTGTGCACCTCAGGAAAACTGTTTCCGTGGGAAGCCGGCTTTTTGCAAAGGGGTCTCAGGGCCGTGTGCCTCGGCTGTCCCTCCGGCTCTCCAAAGCACAGGGACGAGGTGAGGGGCTTAGACCATGCCTGGGCAATGTTGTTTCTTACACCTGGGTGTGTGGCATTTTGTTGAGCTGGCTACCCCCACTTGGGATAGGTGTTCCACAGCAAGCACCTATTGTTCGTCGGAACCCGTTTTTGCCCCAGGGGTCTCCGGACTGCGTTCGTTGGGGTTGAAATCCTGCTAGCAAAACCGCCGGGTTGAGGGAAGGGTTCAGACTGTGCCTGGGCCCTGTGGTCTCTTCCAGGTCAGTGTATGGCATTTCCTTCCCCTTGCCCCAGGCACCTGGGAGCATGTCTGCACGTGGAGAAAGACTTTCCCGTGGGAATTCGGGTTTTGTCAAACGGGTCCCAGCGCTCTGCTCCTCTCTTTTCACTCCTGCTGCCAGAAGCCCAGGGAGGATGGGAGGGCTTAGAACATGGCTGGGCACTGTGGTTTCTTCCAGAGAAGTGGAGGGCATTTGCTTTACCTTGCCACAACCACTTGGGATAGGGTCTGCACCTCAGGAAAACTGTCTCCGTGGGAAGCCGGCTTTTTGCAAAGGGGTCTCAATGCCGTGGGCCTCGGCTGTCCCTCCGGCTCCCCAAAGCACAGGGACGAGGTGAGGGGCTTAGACCATGCCTGGGCAATGTTGTTTCTTACACCTGGGTGTGGGGCATTTTGTTGAGCTGGCTACCCCCACTTGGGATACGTGTTCCACAGCAAGCACCTACTGTACGTCGGAAGCCGTTTTTGCCCCAGGGGTCTCCGGGCTGTGTTCGTTGGGGTTGAACTCCTGCTAGCAAAATCGCCGGATTGAGGGAAGTGTTCAGACTGTGCCTGGGCCCTGTGGTCTCTTCCAGGTCAGTGTATGGCATTTCCTTCCCCTTGCCCCAGGCACCTGGGAGCATGTCTGCACGTGGAGAAAGACTTTCCCGTGGGAAGCCAGGTTTTGTCAAAGGGGTCCCAGTGCTCTGCTCCTCTCTTTTCCCTCTTGCTGCCAGAAGCCCAGGGAGGATGGGAGGGCTTAGAACATGGCTGGGCACTGTGGTTTCTTCAAGAGAAGTGGAGGGCATTTGCTTTACCTTGCCACAACCACTTGGGATAGGGTCTGTACCTCAGGAAAACTGTTTCCGTGGGAAGCCGGCTTTTTGCAAAGGGGTCTCAGGGCCGTGGGCCTCGGGTGTCCCTCCGGCTCCCCAAAGCACAGGGACGAGGTGAGGGGCTTAGACCATGCCTGGGCAATGTTGTTTCTTACACCTGGGTGTGTGGCATTTTGTTGAGCTGGCTACCCCCTCTTGGGATTGGTTTTCCACAGCAAGCGCCTATTGTTCGTCGGAAGCCGTTTTTGCTTCAGGGGTGTCCGGGCTGTGTTCGTTGGGGTTGAACTCCTGCTAGCAAAACCGCCGGGTTGAGGGAAGGGTTCAGACTGTGCCTGGGCCCTGTGGTCTCTTCCAGGTCAGTGTATGGCATTTCCTTCCCCTTGCCACAGGCACCTGGGAGCATGTCTGCACGTGGAGAAAGACTTTCCCGTGGAAAGCCGGGTTTTGTCAAACGGGTCCCAGTGCTCTGCTCCTCTCTTTTCACTCCTGCTGCCAGAAGCCCAGGGAGGATGGGAGGGCTTAGAACATGGCAGGGCACTGTGGTTTCTTCCAGAGAAGTGGAGGGCATTTGCTTTACCTTGCCACAACCACTTGGAATAGGGTCTGCACCTCAGGAAAACTGTCTCCGTGGGAAGCCGGCTTTCTGCAAAGGGGTCTCAGGGCCGTGGGCCTCGGCTGTCCCTCCGGCTCCCCAAAGCACAGGGACGAGGTGAGGGGCTTAGACCATGCCTGGGCAATGTTGTTTCTTACACCTGGGTGTGTGGCATTTTGTTGAGCTGGCTTCCCCCACTTGGGATAGGTGTTCCACAGCAAACACCTATTGATCGTCGGAAGTCGTTTTTGCCCCAGGGGTCTCCGGGCAGTGTTTGTTGGGGTTGAACTCCTGCTAGCAAAACCGCCGGGTTGAGGGAAGGGTTCAGACTGTGCCTGGGCCCTGTGGTCTCTTCCAGGTCAGTGTATGGCATTACCTTCCCCTTGCCCCAGGCACCTGGGAGCATGTCTGCACGTGGAGAAAGACTTTCCCGTGGAAAGCCGGGTTTTGTCAAACTTGTCCCAGTGCTCTGCTCCTCTCTTTTCACTCCTGCTGCCAGAAGGCCAAGGAGGATGGGAGGGCTTAGAACATGGCTGGGCACTGTGGTTTCTTCCAGAGAAGTGGAGGGCATTTGCTTTACCTTGCCACAACCACTTGGGATAGGGTCTGCACCTCAGGAAAACTGTCTCCGTGGGAAGCCGGCTTTTTGCCAAGGGGTCTCAGGGCCGTGGGCCTCGGCTGTCCCTCCGGCTCCCCAAAGCACAGGGACGAGGTGAGGGGCTTAGACCATGCCTGGGCAATGTTGTTTCTTACACCTGGGTGTGTGCCATTTTGTTGAGCTGGCTACCCCCACTTGGGATAGGAGTTCAACAGCAAGCACCTATTGTTCGTCAGAAGCTGTTTTTGCCCCAGGGGTCTCCGGGCTGTGTTCGTTGGGGTTGAACTCCAGCTAGCAAAACCGCCGGGTTGAGGGAAGGGTTCAGACTGTGCCTGGGCCCTGTGGTCTCTTCCAGGTCAGTGTATGGCATTTCCTTCCCCTTGCCCCAGGCACCTGGGAGCATGTCTGCACGTGGAGAAAGACTTTCCCGTGGAAAGCCGTGTTTTGTCAAACGGGTCCCAGTGCTCTGCTCCTCTCTTTTCACTCCTGCTGCCAGAAGCCCAGGGAGGATGGCAGGGCTTAGAACATGGCTGGGCATTGTGGTTTCTTCCAGAGAAGTGGAGGGCATTTGCTTTACCTTGCCACAACCACTTGGGATAGGGTCTGCACCTCAGGAAAACTGTCTCCGTGGGAAGCCGGCTTTTTGCAAAGGGGTCTCAGGGCCGTGGGCCTCGGCTGTCCCTCCGGCTCCCCAAAGCACAGGGACGAGGTGAGGGGCTTAGACCATGCCTGGGCAATGTTGTTTCTTACACCTGGGTGTGTGGCATTTTGTTGAGCTGGCTTCCCCCACTTGGGATAGGTGTTCCACAGCAAGCACCTATTGATCGTCGGAAGTCGTTTTTGCCCCAGGGGTCTCCGGGCTGTGTTCGTTGGGGTTGAACTCCTGCTAGCAAAACCGCCGGGTTGAGGGAAGGGTTCAGACTGTGCCTGGGCCCTGTGGTCTCTTCCAGGTCAGTGTATGGCATTTCCTTCCCCTTGCCCCAGGCACCTGGGAGCATGTCTGCACGTGGAGAAAGACTTTCCCGTGGGAAGCCGGGTTTTAAAAACGGATCCCAGTGCTCTGCTCCTCTCTTTTCACTCCTGCTGTCAGAAGCCCAGGGAGGATGGGAGGGCTTAGAACATGGCTGGGCACTGTGGTTTCTTCCAGAGAAGTGGAGGGCATTTGCTTTACCTTGCCACAACCACTTGGGATAGGGTCTGCACCTCAGGAAAACTGTCTCCGTGGGAAGCCGGCTTTTTGCCAAGGGGTCTCAGGGCCGTGGGTCTCGGCTGTCCCTCCGGCTCCCCAAAGCACAGGGACGAGGTGAGGGGCTTAGACCATGCCTGGGCAATGTTGTTTCTTACACCTGGGTGTGTGGCATTTTGTTGAGCTGGCTACCCCCACTTGGGATAGGAGTTCAACAGCAAGCACCTATTGTTCGTCAGAAGCTGTTTTTGCCCCAGGGGTCTCCGGGCTATGTTCGTTGGGGTTGAAATCCTGCTAGCAAAACCGCCGGGTTGAGGGAAGGGTTCAGACTGTGCCTGGGCCCTGTGGTCTCTTCCAGGTCAGTGTATGGCATTTCCTTCCCCTTGCCCCAGGCACCTGGGAGCATGTCTGCACGTGGAGAAAGACTTTCCCGTGGGAAGCCGGGTTTTGTCAAACGGGTCCCAGTGCTCTGCTCCTCTCTTTTCACTCCTGCTGCCAGAAGCCCAGGGAGGATGGGAGGGCTTAGAACATGGCTGGGCACTGTGGTTTCTTCCAGAGAAGTGGAGGGCATTTGCTTTACCTTGCCACAACCACTTGGGATAGGGTCTGCACCTCAGGAAAACTGTCTCCGTGGGAAGCCGGCTTTTTGCAAAGGGGTCTCAGGGCCGTGGGCCTCGGCTGTCCCTCCGGCTCCCCAAAGCACAGGGACGAGGTGAGGGGCTTAGACCATGCCTGGGCAATGTTGTTTCTTACACCTGGGTGTGTGGCATTTTGTTGAGCTGGCTTCCCCCACTTGGGATAGGTGTTCCACAGCAAGCACCTATTGATCGTCGGAAGCCGTTTTTGCCCCAGGGGTCTCCGGGGTGTGTTCGTTGGGGTTGAACTCCTGCTAGCAAAACCGCCGGGTTGAGGGAAGGGTTCAGACTGTGCCTGGGCCCTGTGGTCTCTTCCAGGTCAGTGTATGGCATTTCCTTCCCCTTGCCCCAGGCACCTGGGAGCATGTCTGCACGTGGAGAAAGACTTTCCCGTGGGAAGCCGGGTTTTAAAAACGGGTCCCAGTGCTCTGCTCCTCTCTTTTCACTCCTGCTGCCAGAAGCCCAGGGAGGATGGGAGGGCTTAGAACATGGCTGGGCACTGTGGTTTCTTCCAGAGAAGTGGAGGGGATTTGCTTTACCTTGCCACAACCACTTGGGATAGGGTCTGCACCTCAGGAAAACTGTCTCCGTGGGAAGCCGGCTTTTTGCCAAGGGTTCTCAATGCCGTGGGCCTCGGCTGTCCCTCCGGCTCCCCAAAGCACAGGGACGAGGTGAGGGGCTTAGACCATGCCTGGGCAATTTGTTTCTTACACCTGGGTGTGTGGCATTTTGTTGAGCTGGCTACCCCCACTTGGGATAGGAGTTCAACAGCAAGCACCTATTGTTCGTCAGAAGCTGTTTTTGCCCCAGGGGTCTCCGGGCTATGTTCGTTGGGGTTGAACTCCTGCTAGCAAAACCGCCGGGTTGAGGGAAGGGTTCAGACTGTGCCTGGGCCCTGTGGTCTCTTCCAGGTCAGTGTATGGCATTTCCTTCCCCTTGCCCCAGGCACATGGGAGCATGGCTGCACGTGGAGAAAGACTTTCCCGTGGAAAGCCGGGTTTTGTCAAACGGGTCCCAGTGCTCTGCTCCTCTCTTTTCACTCCTGCTGCCAGAAGCCCAGGGAGGATGGGAGGGCTTAGAACATGGCTGGGCATTGTGGTTTCTTCCAGAGAAGTGGAGGGCATTTGCTTTACCTTGCCACAACCACTTGGGATAGGGTCTGCACCTCAGGAAAACTGTCTCTGTGGGAAGCCGGCTTTTTGCAAAGGGGTCTCAGGGCCGTGGGCCTCGGCTGTCCCTCCGGCTCCCCAAAGCACAGGGACGAGGTGAGGGGCTTAGACCATGCCTGGGCAATGTTGTTTCTTACACCTGGGTGTGTGGCATTTTGTTGAGCTGGCTACCCCCACTTGGGATAGGTGTTCCACAGCAAGCACCTACTGTATGTCGGAAGCCCTTTTTGCCCCAGGGGTCTCCGGGCTGTGTTCGTTGGGGTTGAACTCCTGCTAGCAAAACCGCCGGGTTGAGGGAAGGGTTCAGACTGTGCCTGGGCCCTGTGGTCTCTTCCAGGTCAGTGTATGGCATTTCCTTCCCCTTGCCCCAGGCACCTGGGAGCATGTCTGCACGTGGAGAAAGACTTTCCCGTGGGAAGCCGGGTTTTTCAAACGGGTCCCAGTGCTCTGCTCCTCTCTTTTCACTCCTGCTGCCAGAAGCCAAGGGAGGATGGGAGGGCTTAGAACATGGCTGGGCACTGTGGTTTCTTCCAGAGAAGTGGAGGGCATTTGCTTTACCTTGCCACAACCACTTGGGATAGGGTGTGCACCTCAGGAAAACTGTTTCCGTGGGAAGCCGGCTTTTTGCAAAGGGGTCTCAGGGCCGTGTGCCTCGGCTGTCCCTCCGGCTCTCCAAAGCACAGGGACGAGGTGAGGGGCTTAGACCATGCCTGGGCAATGTTGTTTCTTACACCTGGGTGTGTGGCATTTTGTTGAGCTGGCTACCCCCACTTGGGATAGGTGTTCCACAGCAAGCACCTATTGTTCGTCGGAACCCGTTTTTGCCCCAGGGGTCTTCGGACTGCGTTCGTTGGGGTTGAAATCCTGCTAGCAAAACCGCCGGGTTGAGGGAAGGGTTCAGACTGTGCCTGGGCCCTGTGGTCTCTTACAGGTCAGTGTATGGCATTTCCTTCCCCTTGCCACAGGCACCTGGGAGCATGTCTGCACGTGGAGAAAGACTTTCCCGTGGGAAGCCGGGTTTTGTCAAACGGGTCCCAGTGCTCTGCTCCTCTCTTTTCACTCCTGCTGCCAGAAGCCCAGGGAGGATGGGAGGGCTTAGAACATGGCTGGGCACTGTGGTTTCTTCCAGAGAAGTGGAGGGCATTTGCTTTACCTTGCCACAACCACTTGGGATAGGGTCTGCACCTCAGGAAAACTGTTTCCGTGGGAAGCCGGCTTTTTGCAAAGGGGTCTCAGGGCCGTGGGCCTCGGCTGTCCCTCCGGCTCCCCAAAGCACAGGGACGAGGTGAGGGGCTTAGACCATGCCTGGGCAATGTTATTTCCTACACCTGGGTGTGTGGCATTTTGTTGAGCTGGCTTCCCCCACTTGGGATAGGTGTTCCACAGCAAGCACCTATTGATCGTCGGAAGTCGTTTTTGCCCCAGGGGTCTCCGGACTGTGTTCGTTGGGGTTGAACTCCTGCTAGCAAAACCGCCGGGTTGAGGGAAGGGTTCAGACTGTGCCTGGGCCCTGTGGTCTCTTCCAGGTCAGTGTATGGCATTTCCTTCCCCCTGCCCCAGGCACCTGGGAGCATGTCTGCACGTGGAGAAAGACTTTCCCGTGGGAAGCCGGGTTTTCTCAAACGGGTCCCAGTGCTCTGCTCCTCTCTTTTCAGTCCTGCTGCCAGAAGCCCAGGGAGGATGGGAGGGCTTAGAACATGGCTGGGCACTGTGGTTTCTTCAAGAGAAGTGGAGGGCATTTGCTTTACCTTGCCACAACCACTTGGGATAGGGTGTGCACCTCAGGAAAACTGTTTCCGTGGGAAGCCGACTTTTTGCAAAGGGGTCTCAGGGCCGTGTGCCTCGGCTGTCCCTCCGGATCCCCAAAGCACAGGGACGAGGTGAGGGGCTTAGACCATGCCTGGGCAATGTTGTTTCTTACACCTGGGTGTGTGGCATTTTGTTGAGCTGGCTACCCCCACTTGGGATAGGTGTTCCACAGCAAGCACCTATTGTTCGTCGGAAGCCGTTTTTGCCCCAGGGGTCTCCGGGCTGTGTTCGTTGGGGTTGAACTCCTGATAGCAAAACCGACGGGTTGAGGGAAGGGTTCAGACTGTGCCTGGGCCCTGTGGTCTCTTCCAGGTCAGTGTATGGCATTTCCTTCCCCTTGCCCCAGGCACCTGGGAGCATGTCTGCACGTGGAGAAAGACTTTCCCGTGGGAAGCCGGGTTTTGTCAAACGGGTCCCAGTGCTCTGCTCCTCTCTTTTCCCTCTTGCTGCCAGAAGCCCAGGGAGGATGGGAGGGCTTAGAACATGGCTGGGCACTGTGGTTTCTTCCAGAGAAGTGGAGGCCATTTGCTTTACCTTGCCACAACCACTTGGGATAGGGTCTGCACCTCAGGAAAACTGTTTCCGTGGGAAGCCGGCTTTTTGCCAAGGGGTCTCAGGGCCGTGGGCCTCGGGTGTCCCTCCGGCTCCCCAAAGCACAGGGACGAGGTGAGGGGCTTAGACCATGCCTGGGCAATGTTGTTTCTTACACCTGGGTGTGTGGCATTTTGTTGAGCTGGCTACCCCCTCTTGGGATTGGTTTTCCACAGCTAGCGCCTATTGTTCGTCGGAAGCCGTTTTTGCTTCAGGGGTCTCCGGGCTGTGTTCGTTGGGGTTGAACTCCTGCTAGCAAAACCGCCGGTTTGAGGGAAGGGTTCAGACTGTGCCTGGGCCCTGTGGTCTCTTCCAGGTCAGTGTATGGCATTTCCTTCCCCTTGCCCCAGGCACCTGGGAGCATGTCTGCACGTGGAGAAAGACTTTCCCGTGGGAAGCCGGGTTTTGTCAAACGGGTCCCAGTGCTCTGCTCCTCTCTTTTCACTCCTGCTGCCAGAAGCCCAGGGAGGATGGGAGGGCTTAGAACATGGCTGGGCACTGTGGTTTCTTCCAGAGAAGTGGAGGGCATTTGCTTTACCTTGCCACAACCACTTGGGATAGGGTCTGCACCTCAGGAAAACTGTCTCCGTGGGAAGCCGGCTTTTTGCAAAGGGGTCTCAGGGCCGTGGGCCTCGGCTGTCCCTCCGGCTCCCCAAAGCACAGGGACGAGGTGAGGGGCTTAGACCATGCCTGGGCAATGTTGTTTCTTACACCTGGGTGTGTGGCATTTTGTTGAGCTGGCTTCCCCCACTTGGGATAGGTGTTCCACAGCAAGCACCTATTGATCGTCGGAAGTCGTTTTTGCCCCAGGGGTCTCCGGGCTGTGTTCGTTGGGGTTGAACTCCTGCTAGCAAAACCGCCGGGTTGAGGGAAGGGTTCAGACTGTGCCTGGGCCCTGTGGTCTCTTCCAGGTCAGTGTATGGCATTTCCTTCCCCTTGCCCCAGGCACCTGGGAGCATGTCTGCACGTGGAGAAAGACTTTCCCGTGGGAAGCCGGGTTTTCTCAAACGGGTCCCAGTGCTCTGCTCCTCTCTTTTCACTCCTGCTGCCAGAAGCCCAGGGAGGATGGGAGGGCTTAGAACATGGCTGGGCACTGTGGTTTCTTCCAGAGAAGTGGAGGGCATTTGCTTTACCTTGCCACAACCACTTGGGATAGGGTCTGCACCTCAGGAAAACTGTCTCAGTGAGAAGCCGGCTTTTTGCCAAGGGGTCTCAGGGCCGTGGGCCTCGGCTGTCCCTCCGGCTCCCCAAAGCACAGGGACGAGGTGAGGGGCTTAGACCATGCCTGGGCAATGTTGTTTCTTACACCTGGGTGTGTGGCATTTTGTTGAGCTGGCTACCCCCACTTGGGATAGGAGTTCAACAGCAAGCACCTATTGTCCGTCAGAAGCTGTTTTTGCCCCAGGGGTCTCCGGGCTATGTTCGTTGGGGTTGAACTCCTGCTAGCAAAACCGCCGGGTTGAGGGAAGGGTTCAGACTGTGCCTGGGCCCTGTGGTCTCTTCCAGGTCAGTGTATGGCATTTCCTTCCCCTTGCCCCAGGCACCTGGGAGCATGTCTGCACGTGGAGAAAGACTTTCCCGTGGGAAGCCGGGTTTTGTCAAACGGGTCCCAGTGCTCTGCTCCTCTCTTTTCACTCCTGCTGCCAGAAGCCCAGGGAGGATGGGAGGGCTTAGAACATGGCTGGGCACTGTGGTTTCTTCCAGAGAAGTGGAGGGCATTTGCTTTACCTTGCCACAACCACTTGGGATAGGGTCTGCACCTCAGGAAAACTGTCTCCGTGGGAAGCCGGCTTTTTGCAAAGGGGTCTCAGGGCCGTGGGCCTCGGCTGTCCCTCCGGCTCCCCAAAGCACAGGGACGAGGTGAGGGGCTTAGACCATGCCTGGGCAAAGTTGTTTCTTACACCTGGGTGTGTGGCATTTTGTTGAGCTGGCTTCCCCCACTTGGGATAGGTGTTCCACAGCAAGCACCTATTGATCGTCGGAAGCCGTTTTTGCCCCAGGGGTCTCCGGGCTGTGTTCGTTGGGGTTGAACTCCTGCTAGCAAAACCGCCGGGTTGAGGGAAGGGTTCAGACTGTGCCTGGGCCCTGTGGTCTCTTCCAGGTCAGTGTATGGCATTTCCTTCCCCTTGCCCCAGGCACCTGGGAGCATGTCTGCACGTGGAGAAAGACTTTCCCGTGGGAAGCCGGGTTTTGTCAAACGGGTCCCAGTGCTCTGCTCCTCTCTTTTCAGTCCTGCTGCCAGAAGCCCAGGGAGGATGGGAGGGCTTAGAACATGGCTGGGCACTGTGGTTTCTTCAAGAGAAGAGGAGGGCATTTGCTTTACCTTGCCACAACCACTTGGGATAGGGTGTGCACCTCAGGAAAACTGTTTCCGTGGGAAGCCGACTTTTTGCAAAGGGGTCTCAGGGCCGTGTGCCTCGGCTGTCCCTCCGGATCCCCAAAGCACAGGGACGAGGTGAGGGGCTTAGACCATGCCTGGGCAATGTTGTTTCTTACACCTGGGTGTGTGGCATTTTGTTGAGCTGGCTACCCCCACTTGGGATAGGTGTTCCACAGCAAGCACCTATTGTTCGTCGGAAGCCGTTTTTGCCCCAGGGGTCTCCGGGCTGTGTTCGTTGGGGTTGAACTCCTGATAGCAAAACCGCCGGGTTGAGGGAAGGGTTCAGACTGTGCCTGGGCCCTGTGGTCTCTTCCAGGTCAGTGTATGGCATTTCCTTCCCCTTGCCCCAGGCACCTGGGAGCATGTCTGCACGTGGAGAAAGACTTTCCCGTGGGAAGCCGGGTTTTGTCAAACGGGTCCCAGTGCTCTGCTCCTCTCTTTTCCCTCTTGCTGCCAGAAGCCCAGGGAGGATGGGAGGGCTTAGAACATGGCTGGGCACTGTGGTTTCTTCCAGAGAAGTGGAGGCCATTTGCTTTACCTTGCCACAACCACTTGGGATAGGGTCTGCACCTCAGGAAAACTGTTTCCGTGGGAAGCCGGCTTTTTGCCAAGGGGTCTCAGGGCCGTGGGCCTCGGGTGTCCCTCCGGCTCCCCAAAGCACAGGGACGAGGTGAGGGGCTTAGACCATGCCTGGGCAATGTTGTTTCTTACACCTGGGTGTGTGGCATTTTGTTGAGCTGGCTACCCCCTCTTGGGATTGGTTTTCCACAGCAAGCGCCTATTGTTCGTCGGAAGCCGTTTTTGCTTCAGGGGTCTCCGGGCTGTGTTCGTTGGGGTTGAACTCCTGCTAGCAAAACCGCCGGTTTGAGGGAAGGGTTCAGACTGTGCCTGGGCCCTGTGGTCTCTTCCAGGTCAGTGTATGGCATTTCCTTCCCCTTGCCCCAGGCACCTGGGAGCATGTCTGCACGTGGAGAAAGACTTTCCCGTGGGAAGCCGGGTTTTGTCAAACGGGTCCCAGTGCTCTGCTCCTCTCTTTTCACTCCTGCTGCCAGAAGCCCAGGGAGGATGGGAGGGCTTAGAACATGGCTGGGCACTGTGGTTTCTTCCAGAGAAGTGGAGGGCATTTGCTTTACCTTGCCACAACCACTTGGGATAGGGTCTGCACCTCAGGAAAACTGTCTCCGTGGGAAGCCGGCTTTTTGCAAAGGGGTCTCAGGGCCGTGGGCCTCGGCTGTCCCTCCGGCTCCCCAAAGCACAGGGACGAGGTGAGGGGCTTAGACCATGCCTGGGCAATGTTGTTTCTTACACCTGGGTGTGTGGCATTTTGTTGAGCTGGCTACCCCCTCTTGGGATTGGTTTTCCACAGCAAGCGCCTATTGTTCGTCAGAAGCCGTTTTTGCCTCAGGGGTCTCCGGGCTGTGTTCGTTGGGGTTGAACTCCTGCTAGCAAAACCGCCGGGTTGAGGGAAGGGTTCAGACTGTGCCTGGGCCCTGTGGTCTCTTCCAGGTCAGTGTATGGCATTTCCTTCCCCTTGCCACAGGCACCTGGGAGCATGTCTGCACGTGGAGAAAGACTTTCCCGTGGGAAGCCGGGTTTTGTCAAACGGGTCCCAGTGCTCTGCTCCTCTCTTTTCACTCCTGCTGCCAGAAGCCCAGGGAGGATGGGAGGGCTTAGAACATGGCTGGGCACTGTGGTTTCTTCCAGAGAAGTGGAGGGCATTTGCTTTACCTTGCCACAACCACTTGGGATAGGGTCTGCACCTCTGGAAAACTGTCTCCGTGGGAAGCCGGCTTTTTGCAAAGGGGACTCAGGGCCGTGGGCCTCGGCTGTCCCTCCGGCTCCCCAAAGCACAGGGACGAGGTGAGGGGCTTAGACCATGCCTGGGCAATGTTGTTTCTTACACCTGGGTGTGTGGCATTTTGTTGAGCTGGCTTCCCCCACTTGGGATAGGTGTTCCACAGCAAGCACCTATTGATCGTCGGAAGCCGTTTTTGCCCCAGGGGTCTCCGGGCTGTGTTCGTTGGGGTTGAACTCCTGCTAGCAAAACCGCCGGGTTGAGGGAAGGGTTCAGACTGTGCCTGGGCCCTGTGGTCTCTTCCAGGTCAGTGTATGGCATTTCCTTCCCCTTGCCCCAGGCACCTGGGAGCATGTCTGCACGTGGAGAAAGACTTTCCCGTGGAAAGCCGGGTTTTGTCAAACGGGTCCCAGTGCTCTGCTCCTCTCTTTTCCCTCTTGCTGCCAGAAGCCCAGGGAGGATGGGAGGGCTTAGAACATGGCTGGGCACTGTGGTTTCTTCCAGAGAAGTGGAGGCCATTTGCTTTACCTTGCCACAACCACTTGGGATAGGGTCTGCACCTCAGGAAAACTGTCTCCATGGGAAGCCGGCTTTTTGCCAAGGGGTCTCAGGGCCGTGGGCCTCGGGTGTCCCTCCGGCTCCCCAAAGCACAGGGACGAGGTGAGGGGCTTAGACCATGCCTGGGCAATGTTGTTTCTTACACCTGGGTGTGTGGCATTTTGTTGAGCTGGCTACCCCCTCTTGGGATTGGTTTTCCACAGCAAGCGCCTATTGTTCGTCGGAAGCCGTTTTTGCTTCAGGGGTCTCCGGGCTGTGTTCGTTGGGGTTGAACTCCTGCTAGCAAAACCGCCGGTTTGAGGGAAGGGTTCAGACTGTGCCTGGGCCCTGTGGTCTCTTCCAGGTCAGTGTATGGCATTTCCTTCCCCTTGCCCCAGGCACCTGGGAGCATGTCTGCACGTGGAGAAAGACTTTCCCGTGGGAAGCCGGGTTTTGTCAAACGGGTCCCAGTGCTCTGCTCCTCTCTTTTCACTCCTGCTGCCAGAAGCCCAGGGAGGATGGGAGGGCTTAGAACATGGCTGGGCACTGTGGTTTCTTCCAGAGAAGTGGAGGGCATTTGCTTTACCTTGCCACAACCACTTGGGATAGGGTCTGCACCTCAGGAAAACTGTCTCCGTGGGAAGCCGGCTTTTTGCAAAGGGGTCTCAGGGCCGTGGGCCTCGGCTGTCCCTCCGGCTCCCCAAAGCAGAGGGACGAGGTGAGGGGCTTAGACCATGCCTGGGCAAAGTTGTTTCTTACACCTGGGTGTGTGGCATTTTGTTGAGCTGGCTTCCCCCACTTGGGATAGGTGTTCCACAGCAAGCACCTATTGATCGTCGGAAGCCGTTTTTGCCCCAGGGGTCTCCGGGCTGTGTTCGTTGGGGTTGAACTCCTGCTAGCAAAACCGCCGGGTTGAGGGAAGGGTTCAGACTGTGCCTGGGCCCTGTGGTCTCTTCCAGGTCAGTGTATGGCATTTCCTTCCCCTTGCCCCAGGCACCTGGGAGCATGTCTGCACGTGGAGAAAGACTTTCCCGTGGGAAGCCGGGTTTTGTCAAACGGGTCCCAGTGCTCTGCTCCTCTCTTTTCAGTCCTGCTGCCAGAAGCCCAGGGAGGATGGGAGGGCTTAGAACATGGCTGGGCACTGTGGTTTCTTCAAGAGAAGAGGAGGGCATTTGCTTTACCTTGCCACAACCACTTGGGATAGGGTGTGCACCTCAGGAAAACTGTTTCCGTGGGAAGCCGACTTTTTGCAAAGGGGTCTCAGGGCCGTGTGCCTCGGCTGTCCCTCCGGATCCCCAAAGCACAGGGACGAGGTGAGGGGCTTAGACCATGCCTGGGCAATGTTGTTTCTTACACCTGGGTGTGTGGCATTTTGTTGAGCTGGCTACCCCCACTTGGGATAGTTGTTCCACAGCAAGCACCTATTGTTCGTCGGAAGCCGTTTTTGCCCCAGGGGTCTCCGGGCTGTGTTCGTTGGGGTTGAACTCCTGATAGCAAAACCGCCGGGTTGAGGGAAGGGTTCAGACTGTGCCTGGGCCCTGTGGTCTCTTCCAGGTCAGTGTATGGCATTTCCTTCCCCTTGCCCCAGGCACCTGGGAGCATGTCTGCACGTGGAGAAAGACTTTCCCGTGGGAAGCCGGGTTTTGTCAAACGGGTCCCAGTGCTCTGCTCCTCTCTTTTCCCTCTTGCTGCCAGAAGCCCAGGGAGGATGGGAGGGCTTAGAACATGGCTGGGCACTGTGGTTTCTTCCAGAGAAGTGGAGGCCATTTGCTTTACCTTGCCACAACCACTTGGGATAGGGTCTGCACCTCAGGAAAACTGTCTCCGTGGGAAGCCGGCTTTTTGCCAAGGGGTCTCAGGGCCGTGGGCCTCGGCTGTCCCTCCGGCTCCCCAAAGCACAGGGACGAGGTGAGGGGCTTAGACCATGCCTGGGCAATGTTGTTTCTTACACCTGGGTGTGTGGCATTTTGTTGAGCTGGCCACCCCCTCTTGGGATTGGTTTTCCACAGCAAGCGCCTATTGTTCGTCGGAAGCCGTTTTTGCTTCAGGGGTCTCCGGGCTGTGTTCGTTGGGGTTGAACTCCTGCTAGCAAAACCGCCGGGTTGAGGGAAGGGTTCAGACTGTGCCTGGGCCCTGTGGTCTCTTCCAGGTCAGTGTATGGCATTTCCTTCCCCTTGCCACAGGCACCTGGGAGCATGTCTGCACGTGGAGAAAGACTTTCCCGTGGAAAGCCGGGTTTTGTCAAACGGGTCCCAGTGCTCTGCTCCTCTCTTTTCACTCCTGCTGCCAGAAGCCCAGGGAGGATGGGAGGGCTTAGAACATGGCTGGGCACTGTGGTTTCTTCCAGAGAAGTGGAGGCCATTTGCTTTACCTTGCCACAACCACTTGGGATAGGGTCTGCACCTCAGGAAAACTGTCTCCGTGGGAAGCCGGCTTTTTGCAAAGGGGTCTCAGGGCCGTGGGCCTCGGCTGTCCCTCCGGCTCCCCAAAGCACAGGGACGAGGTGAGGGGCTTAGACCATGCCTGGGCAATGTTGTTTCTTACACCTGGGTGTGTGGCATTTTGTTGAGCTGGCTACCCCCACTTGAGATAGGTGTTCCACAGCAAGCACCTATTGATCGTCGGAAGCCGTTTTTGCCCCAGGGGTCTCCGGGCTGTGTTCGTTGGGGTTGAACTCCTGCTAGCAAAACCGCCGGGTTGAGGGAAGGGTTCAGACTGTGCCTGGGCCCTGTGGTCTCTTCCAGGTCAGTGTATGGCATTTCCTTCCCCTTGCCCCAGGCACCTGGGAGCATGTCTGCACGTGGAGAAAGACTTTCCCGTGGGAAGCCGGGTTTTGTCAAACGGGTCCCAGTGCTCTGCTCCTCTCTTTTCACTCCTGCTGCCAGAAGCCCAGGGAGGATGGGAGGGCTTAGAACATGGCTGGGCACTGTGGTTTCTTCCAGAGAAGTGGAGGGCATTTGCTTTACCTTGCCACAACCACTTGGGATAGGGTCTGCACCTCAAGAAAACTGTCTCCGTGGGAAGCCGGCTTTTTGCAAAGGGGTCTCAGGGCCGTGGGCCTCGGCTGTCCCTCCGGCTCCCCAAAGCACAGGGACGAGGTGAGGGGCTTAGACCATGCCTGGGCAATGTTGTTTCTTACACCTGGGTGTGTGGCATTTTGTTGAGATGGCTACCCCCACTTGGGATAGGTGTTCCACATCAAGCACCTATTGTTCGTCGGAAGCCGTTTTTGCCCCAGGGGTCTCCGGGCTGTGTTCGTTGGGGTTGAACTCCTGCTAGCAAAACCGCCGGGTTGAGGGAAGGGTTCAGACTGTGCCTGGGCCCTGTGGTCTCTTCCAGGTCAGTGTATGGCATTTCCTTCCCCTTGCCCCAGGCACCTGGGAGCATGTCTGCACGTGGAGAAAGACTTTCCCGTGGGAAGCCGGGTTTTGTCAAACGGGTCCCAGTGCTCTGCTCCTCTCTTTTCCCTCTTGCTGCCAGAAGCCCAGGGAGGATGGGAGGGCTTAGAACATGGCTGGGCACTGTGGTTTCTTCCAGAGAAGTGGAGGCCATTTGCTTTACCTTGCCACAACCACTTGGGATAGGGTCTGCACCTCAGGAAAACTGTTTCCGTGGGAAGCCGGCTTTTTGCAAAGGGGTCTCAGGGCCGTGGGCCTCGGCTGTCCCTCCGGCTCCCCAAAGCACAGGGACGAGGTGAGGGGCTTAGACCATGCCTGGGCAATGTTGTTTCTTACACCTGGGTGTGTGGCATTTTGTTGAGCTGGCCACCCCCTCTTGGGATTGGTTTTCCACAGCAAGCGCCTATTGTTCGTCGGAAGCCGTTTTTGCTTCAGGGGTCTCCGGGCTGTGTTCGTTGGGGTTGAACTCCTGCTAGCAAAACCGCCGGGTTGAGGGAAGGGTTCAGACTGTGCCTGGGCCCTGTGGTCTCTTCCAGGTCAGTGTATGGCATTTCCTTCCCCTTGCCACAGGCACCTGGGAGCATGTCTGCACGTGGAGAAAGACTTTCCCGTGGAAAGCCGGGTTTTGTCAAACGGGTCCCAGTGCTCTGCTCCTCTCTTTTCACTCCTGCTGCCAGAAGCCCAGGGAGGATGGGAGGGCTTAGAACATGGCTGGGCACTGTGGTTTCTTCCAGAGAAGTGGAGGGCATTTGCTTTACCTTGCCACAACCACTTGGGATAGGGTCTGCACCTCAGGAAAACTGTCTCCGTGGGAAGCCGGCTTTTTGCAAAGGGGTCTCAGGGCCGTGGGCCTCGGCTGTCCCTCCGGCTCCCCAAAGCACAGGGACGAGGTGAGGGGCTTAGACCATGCCTGGGCAATGTTGTTTCTTACACCTGGGTGTGTGGCATTTTGTTGAGCTGGCTACCCCCACTTGGGATAGGTGTTCCACAGCAAGCACCTATTGATCGTCGGAAGCCGTTTTTGCCCCAGGGGTCTCCGTGCTGTGTTCGTTGGGGTTGAACTCCTGCTAGCAAAACCGCCGGGTTGAGGGAAGGGTTCAGACTGTGCCTGGGCCCTGTGGTCTCTTCCAGGTCAGTGTATGGCATTTCCTTCCCCTTGCCCCAGGCACCTGGGAGCATGTCTGCACGTGGAGAAAGACTTTCCCGTGGGAAGCCGGGTTTTGTCAAACGGGTCCCAGTGCTCTGCTCCTCTCTTTTCACTCCTGCTGCCAGAAGCCCAGGGAGGATGGGAGGGCTTAGAACATGGCTGGGCACTGTGGTTTCTTCCAGAGAAGTGGAGGGCATTTGCTTTACCTTGCCACAACCACTTGGGATAGGGTCTGCACCTCAAGAAAACTGTCTCCGTGGGAAGCCGGCTTTTTGCAAAGGGGTCTCAGGGCCGTGGGCCTCGGCTGTCCCTCCGGCTCCCCAAAGCACAGGGACGAGGTGAGGGGCTTAGACCATGCCTGGGCAATGTTGTTTCTTACACCTGGGTGTGTGGCATTTTGTTGAGATGGCTACCCCCACTTGGGATAGGTGTTCCACATCAAGCACCTATTGTTCGTCGGAAGCCGTTTTTGCCCCAGGGGTCTCCGGGCTGCGTTCGTTGGGGTTGAACTCCTGCTAGCAAAACCGCCGGGTTGAGGGAAGGGTTCAGACTGTGCCTGGGCCCTGTGGTCTCTTCCAGGTCAGTGTATGGCATTTCCTTCCCCTTGCCCCAGGCACCTGGGAGCATGTCTGCACGTGGAGAAAGACTTTCCCGTGGGAAGCCGGGTTTTGTCAAACGGGTCCCAGTGCTCTGCTCCTCTCTTTTCACTCCTGCTGTCAGAAGCCCAGGGAGGATGGGAGGGCTTAGAACATGGCTGGGCACTGTGGTTTCTTCCAGAGAAGTGGAGGGCATTTGCTTTACCTTGCCACAACCACTTGGGATAGGGTCTGCACCTCAGGACAACTGTTTCCGTGGGAAGCCGGCTTTTTGCAAAGGTGTCTCAGGTCCGTGGGCCAAGGGTGTCCCTCCGGCTCCCCAAAGCACAGGGACGAGGTGAGGGGCTTAGACCATGCCTGGGCAATGTTGTTTCTTACACCTGGGTGTGTGGCATTTTGTTGAGCTGGCTACCCCCTCTTGGGATTGGTTTTCCACAGCAAGCGCCTATTGTTCGTCAGAAGCCGTTTTTGCCTCAGGGGTCTCCGGGCTGTGTTCGTTGGGGTTGAACTCCTGCTAGCAAAACCGCCGGGTTGAGGGAAGGGTTCAGACTGTGCCTGGGCCCTGTGGTCTCTTCCAGGTCAGTGTATGGCATTTCCTTCCCCTTGCCACAGGCACCTGGGAGCATGTCTGCACGTGGAGAAAGACTTTCCCGTGGGAAGCCGGGTTTTGTCAAACGGGTCCCAGTGCTCTGCTCCTCTCTTTTCCCTCTTGCTGCCAGAAGCCCAGGGAGGATGGGAGGGCTTAGAACATGGCTGGGCACTGTGGTTTCTTCCAGAGAAGTGGAGGGCATTTGCTTTACCTTGCCACAACCACTTGGGATAGGGTATGCACCTCAGGAAAACTGTCTCCGTGGGAAGCCGGCTTTTTGCAAAGGGGTCTCAGGGCCGTGGGCCTCGGCTGTCCCTCCGGCTCCCCAAAGCACAGGGACGAGGTGAGGGGCTTAGACCATGCCTGGGCAATGTTGTTTCTTACACCTGGGTGTGTGGCATTTTGTTGAGCTGGCTTCCCCCACTTGGGATAGGTGTTCCACAGCAAGCACCTATTGATCGTCGGAAGCCGTTTTTGCCCCAGGGGTCTCCGGGCTGTGTTCGTTGGGGTTGAACTCCTGCTAGCAAAACCGCCGGGTTGAGGGAAGGGTTCAGACTGTGCCTGGGCCCTGTGGTCTCTTCCAGGTCAGTGTATGGCATTTCCTTCCCCTTGCCCCAGGCACCTGGGAGCATGTCTGCACGTGGAGAAAGACTTTCCCGTGGAAAGCCGGGTTTTGTCAAACGGGTCCCAGTGCTCTGCTCCTCTCTTTTCACTCCTGCTGCCAGAAGCCCAGGGAGGATGGGAGGGCTTAGAACATGGCTGGGCATTGTGGTTTCTTCCAGAGAAGTGGAGGGCATTTGCTTTACCTTGCCACAACCACTTGGGATAGGGTCTGCACCTCAGGAAAACTGTCTCCGTGGGAAGCCGGCTTTTTGCCAAGGGGTCTCAATGCCGTGGGCCTCGGCTGTCCCTCCGGCTCCCCAAAGCACAGGGACGAGGTGAGGGGCTTAGACCATGCCTGGGCAATGTTGTTTCTTACACCTGGGTGTGTGGCATTTTGTTGAGCTGGCTTCCCCCACTTGGGATAGGTGTTCCACAGCAAGCACCTATTGTTCGTCGGAAGCCGTTTTTGCCCCAGGGGTCTCCGGACTGCGTTCGTTGGGGTTGAACTCCTGCTAGCAAAACCGCCGGGTTGAGGGAAGGGTTCAGACTGTGCCTGGGCCCTGTGGTCTCTTCCAGGTCAGTGTATGGCATTTCCTTCCCCTTGCCCCAGGCACCTGGGAGCATGTCTGCACGTGGAGAAAGACTTTCCCGTGGGAAGCCGGGTTTTGTCAAACGGGTCCCAGTGCTCTGCTCCTCTCTTTTCACTCCTGCTGCCAGAAGCCCAGGGAGGATGGGAGGGCTTAGAACATGGCTGGGCACTGTGGTTTCTTCCAGAGAAGTGGAGGGCATTTGCTTTACCTTGCCACAACCACTTGGGATAGGGTGTGCACCTCAGGAAAACTGTCTCCGTGGGAAGCCGGCTTTTTGCAAAGGTGTCTCAGGTCCGTGGGCCAAGGGTGTCCCTCCGGCTCCCCAAAGCACAGGGACGAGGTGAGGGGCTTAGACCATGCCTGGGCAATGTTGTTTCTTACACCTGGGTGTGTGGCATTTTGTTGAGCTGGCTACCCCCTCTTGGGATTGGTTTTCCACAGCAAGCGCCTATTGTTCGTCAGAAGCCGTTTTTGCCTCAGGGGTCTCCGGGCTGTGTTCGTTGGGGTTGAACTCCTGCTAGCAAAACCGCCGGGTTGAGGGAAGGGTTCAGACTGTGCCTGGGCCCTGTGGTCTCTTCCAGGTCAGTGTATGGCATTTCCTTCCCCTTGCCACAGGCACCTGGGAACATGTATGCACGTGGAGAAAGACTTTCCCGTGGGAAGCCGGGTTTTGTCAAACGGGTCCCAGTGCTCTGCTCCTCTCTTTTCACTCCTGCTGCCAGAAGCCCAGGGAGGATGGGAGGGCTTAGAACATGGCTGGGCACTGTGGTTTCTTCCAGACAAGTGGAGGGCATTTGCTTTACCTTGCCACAACCACTTGGGATAGGGTCTGCACCTCAGGAAAACTGTCTCCGTGGGAAGCCGGCTTTTTGCCAAGGGGTCTCAGGGCCGTGGGCCTCGGCTGTCCCTCCGGCTCCCCAAAGCACAGGGACGAGGTGAGGGGCTTAGACCATGCCTGGGCAATGTTGTTTCTTACACCTGGGTGTGTGGCATTTTGTTGAGCTGGCTTCCCCCACTTGGGATAGGTGTTCCACAGCAAGCACCTATTGATCGTCGGAAGCCGTTTTTGCCCCAGGGGTCTCCGGGCTGTGTTCGTTGGGGTTGAACTCCTGCTAGCAAAACCGCCGGGTTGAGGGAAGGGTTCAGACTGTGCCTGGGCCCTGTGGTCTCTTCCAGGTCAGTGTATGGCATTTCCTTCCCCTTGCCCCAGGCACCTGGGAGCATGTCTGCACGTGGAGAAAGACTTTCCCGTGGAAAGCCGGGTTTTGTCAAACGGGTCCCAGTGCTCTGCTCCTCTCTTTTCACTCCTGCTGCCAGAAGCCCAGGGAGGATGGGAGGGCTTAGAACATGGCTGGGCATTGTGGTTTCTTCCAGAGAAGTGGAGGGCATTTGCTTTACCTTGCCACAACCACTTGGGATAGGGTCTGCACCTCAGGAAAACTGTCTCCGTGGGAAGCCGGCTTTTTGCCAAGGGGTCTCAATGCCGTGGGCCTCGGCTGTCCCTCCGGCTCCCCAAAGCACAGGGACGAGGTGAGGGGCTTAGACCATGCCTGGGCAATGTTGTTTCTTACACCTGGGTGTGTGGCATTTTGTTGAGCTGGCTTCCCCCACTTGGGATAGGTGTTCCACAGCAAGCACCTATTGTTCGTCGGAAGCCGTTTTTGCCCCAGGGGTCTCCGGACTGCGTTCGTTGGGGTTGAACTCCTGCTAGCAAAACCGCCGGGTTGAGGGAAGGGTTCAGACTGTGCCTGGGCCCTGTGGTCTCTTCCAGGTCAGTGTATGGCATTTCCTTCCCCTTGCCCCAGGCACCTGGGAGCATGTCTGCACGTGGAGAAAGACTTTCCCGTGGGAAGCCGGGTTTTGTCAAACGGGTCCCAGTGCTCTGCTCCTCTCTTTTCACTCCTGCTGCCAGAAGCCCAGGGAGGATGGGAGGGCTTAGAACATGGCTGGGCACTGTGGTTTCTTCCAGAGAAGTGGAGGGCATTTGCTTTACCTTGCCACAACCACTTGGGATAGGGTGTGCACCTCAGGAAAACTGTCTCCGTGGGAAGCCGGCTTTTTGCAAAGGTGTCTCAGGTCCGTGGGCCAAGGGTGTCCCTCCGGCTCCCCAAAGCACAGGGACGAGGTGAGGGGCTTAGACCATGCCTGGGCAATGTTGTTTCTTACACCTGGGTGTGTGGCATTTTGTTGAGCTGGCTACCCCCTCTTGGGATTGGTTTTCCACAGCAAGCGCCTATTGTTCGTCAGAAGCCGTTTTTGCCTCAGGGGTCTCCGGGCTGTGTTCGTTGGGGTTGAACTCCTGCTAGCAAAACCGCCGGGTTGAGGGAAGGGTTCAGACTGTGCCTGGGCCCTGTGGTCTCTTCCAGGTCAGTGTATGGCATTTCCTTCCCCTTGCCACAGGCACCTGGGAGCATGTCTGCACGTGGAGAAAGACTTTCCCGTGGAAAGCCGGGTTTTGTCAAACGGGTCCCAGTGCTCTGCTCCTCTCTTTTCACTCCTGCTGCCAGAAGCCCAGGGAGGATGGGAGGGCTTAGAACATGGCTGGGCACTGTGGTTTCTTCCAGACAAGTGGAGGGCATTTGCTTTACCTTGCCACAACCACTTGGGATAGGGTCTGCACCTCAGGAAAACTGTCTCCGTGGGAAGCCGGCTTTTTGCAAAGGGGTCTCAGGGCCGTGGGCCTCGGCTGTCCCTCCGGCTCCCCAAAGCACAGGGACGAGGTGAGGGGCTTAGACCATGCCTGGGCAATGTTGTTTCTTACACCTGGGTGTGTGGCATTTTGTTGAGCTGGCTTCCCCCACTTGGGATAGGTGTTCCACAGCAAGCACCTATTGATCGTCGGAAGCCGTTTTTGCCCCAGGGGTCTCCGGGCTGTGTTCGTTGGGGTTGAACTCCTGCTAGCAAAACCGCCGGGTTGAGGGAAGGGTTCAGACTGTGCCTGGGCCCTGTGGTCTCTTCCAGGTCAGTGTATGGCATTTCCTTCCCCTTGCCCCAGGCACCTGGGAGCATGTCTGCACGTGGAGAAAGACTTTCCCGTGGAAAGCCGGGTTTTGTCAAACGGGTCCCAGTGCTCTGCTCCTCTCTTTTCACTCCTGCTGCCAGAAGCCCAGGGAGGATGGGAGGGCTTAGAACATGGCTGGGCATTGTGGTTTCTTCCAGAGAAGTGGAGGGCATTTGCTTTACCTTGCCACAACCACTTGGGATAGGGTCTGCACCTCAGGAAAACTGTCTCCGTGGGAAGCCGGCTTTTTGCCAAGGGGTCTCAATGCCGTGGGCCTCGGCTGTCCCTCCGGCTCCCCAAAGCACAGGGACGAGGTGAGGGGCTTAGACCATGCCTGGGCAATGTTGTTTCTTACACCTGGGTGTGTGGCATTTTGTTGAGCTGGCTTCCCCCACTTGGGATAGGTGTTCCACAGCAAGCACCTATTGTTCGTCGGAAGCCGTTTTTGCCCCAGGGGTCTTCGGACTGCGTTCGTTGGGGTTGAACTCCTGCTAGCAAAACCGCCGGGTTGAGGGAAGGGTTCAGACTGTGCCTGGGCCCTGTGGTCTCTTCCAGGTCAGTGTATGGCATTTCCTTCCCCTTGCCCCAGGCACCTGGGAGCATGTCTGCACGTGGAGAAAGACTTTCCCGTGGGAAGCCGGGTTTTGTCAAACGGGTCCCAGTGCTCTGCTCCTCTCTTTTCACTCCTGCTGCCAGAAGCCCAGGGAGGATGGGAGGGCTTAGAACATGGCTGGGCACTGTGGTTTCTTCAAGAGAAGTGGAGGGCATTTGCTTTACCTTGCCACAACCACTTGGGATAGGGTGTGCACCTCAGGAAAACTGTCTCCGTGGGAAGCCGGCTTTTTGCAAAGGGGTCTCAGGGCCGTGGGCCTCGGCTGTCCCTCCGGCTCCCCAAAGCACAGGGACGAGGTGAGGGGCTTAGACCATGCCTGGGCAATGTTGTTTCTTACACCTGGGTGTGTGGCATTTTGTTGAGCTGGCCACCCCCTCTTGGGATTGGTTTTCCACAGCAAGCGCCTATTGTTCGTCGGAAGCCGTTTTTGCTTCAGGGGTCTCCGGGCTGTGTTCGTTGGGGTTGAACTCCTGCTAGCAAAACCGCCGGGTTGAGGGAAGGGTTCAGACTGTGCCTGGGCCCTGTGGTCTCTTCCAGGTCAGTGTATGGCATTTCCTTCCCCTTGCC
The DNA here is from genome assembly GCF_023065955.2 of Ursus arctos. Classification (NCBI taxonomy): domain Eukaryota; kingdom Metazoa; phylum Chordata; class Mammalia; order Carnivora; family Ursidae; genus Ursus; species Ursus arctos. The sequence goes on from NW_026622841.1 coordinate 60,234,905, forward strand.
CCAGGCACCTGGGAGCATGTCTGCACGTGGAGAAAGACTTTCCCGTGGGAAGCCGGGTTTTGTCAAACGAGTCCCAGTGCTCTGCTCCTCTCTTTTCACTCCTGCTGCCAGAAGCCCAGGGAGGATGGTAGGGCTTAGAACATGGCTGGGCACTGTGGTTTCTTCCAGAGAAGTGGAGGGCATTTGCTTTTCCTTGCCACAACCACTTGGGATAGGGTCTGCACCTCAAGAAAACTGTCTCCGTGGGAAGCCGGCTTTTTGCAAAGGGGTCTCAGGGCCGTGGGCCTCGGGTGTCCCTCCGGCTCCCCAAAGCACAGGGACGAGGTGAGGGGCTTAGACCATGCCTGGGCAATGTTGTTTCTTACACCTGGGTGTGTGGCATTTTGTTGAGCTGGCTACCCCCACTTGGGATAGGTGTTCCACATCAAGCACCTATTGTTCGTCGGAAGCCGTTTTTGCCCCAGGGGTCTCCGGGCTGTGTTCGTTGGGGTTGAACTCCTGCTAGCAAAACCGCCGGGTTGAGGGAAGGGTTCAGACTGTGCCTGGGCCCTGTGGTCTCTTCCAGGTCAGTGTATGGCATTTCCTTCCCCTTGCCCCAGGCACCTGGGAGCATGTCTGCACGTGGAGAAAGACTTTCCCGTGGGAAGCCGGGTTTTGTCAAACGGGTCCCAGTGCTCTGCTCCTCTCTTTTCACTCCTGCTGTCAGAAGCCCAGGGAGGATGGGAGGGCTTAGAACATGGCTGGGCACTGTGGTTTCTTCCAGAGAAGTGGAGGGCATTTGCTTTACCTTGCCACAACCACTTGGGATAGGGTCTGCACCTCAGGACAACTGTTTCCGTGCGAAGCCGGCTTTTTGCAAAGGTGTCTCAGGTCCGTGGGCCAAGGGTGTCCCTCCGGCTCCCCAAAGCACAGGGACGAGGTGAGGGGCTTAGACCATGCCTGGGCAATGTTGTTTCTTACACCTGGGTGTGTGGCATTTTGTTGAGCTGGCTACCCCCTCTTGGGATTGGTTTTCCACAGCAAGCGCCTATTGTTCGTCAGAAGCCGTTTTTGCCTCAGGGGTCTCCGGGCTGTGTTCGTTGGGGTTGAACTGCTGCTAGCAAAACCGCCGGGTTGAGGGAAGGGTTCAGACTGTGCCTGGGCCCTGTGGTCTCTTCCAGGTCAGTGTATGGCATTTCCTTCCCCTTGCCACAGGCACCTGGAAGCATGTCTGCACGTGGAGAAAGACTTTCCCGTGGGAAGCCGGGTTTTGTCAAACGGGTCCCAGTGCTCTGCTCCTCTCTTTTCACTCCTGCTGCCAGAAGCCCAGGGAGGATGGGAGGGCTTAGAACATGGCTGGGCACTGTGGTTTCTTCAAGAGAAGTGGAGGGCATTTGCTTTACCTTGCCACAACCACTTGGGATAGGGTCTGCACCTCAGGAAAACTGTCTCCGTGGGAAGCCGGCTTTTTGCAAAGGGGTCTCAGGGCCGTGGGCCTCGGCTGTCCCTCCGGCTCCCCAAAGCACAGGGACGAGGTGAGGGGCTTAGACCATGCCTGGGCAATGTTGTTTCTTACACCTGGGTGTGTGGCATTTTGTTGAGCTGGCTTCCCCCACTTGGGATAGGTGTTCCACAGCAAGCACCTATTGATCGTCGGAAGCCGTTTTTGCCCCAGGGGTCTCCGGGCTGTGTTCGTTGGGGTTGAACTCCAGCTAGCAAAACCGCCGGGTTGAGGGAAGGGTTCAGACTGTGCCTGGGCCCTGTGGTCTCTTCCAGGTCAGTGTATGGCATTTCCTTCCCCTTGCCCCAGGCACCTGGGAGCATGTCTGCACGTGGAGAAAGACTTTCCCGTGGAAAGCCGGGTTTTGTCAAACGGGTCCCAGTGCTCTGCTCCTCTCTTTTCACTCCTGCTGCCAGAAGCCCAGGGAGGATGGGAGGGCTTAGAACATGGCTGGGCATTGTGGTTTCTTCCAGAGAAGTGGAGGGCATTTGCTTCACCTTGCCACAACCACTTGGGATAGGGTCTGCACCTCAGGAAAACTGTCTCCGTGGGAAGCCGGCTTTTTGCCAAGGGGTCTCAATGCCGTGGGCCTCGGCTGTCCCTCCGGCTCCCCAAAGCACAGGGACGAGGTGAGGGGCTTAGACCATGCCTGGGCAATGTTGTTTCTTACACCTGGGTGTGTGGCATTTTGTTGAGCTGGCTTCCCCCACTTGGGATAGGTGTTCCACAGCAAGCACCTATTGTTCGTCGGAAGCCGTTTTTGCCCCAGGGGTCTCCGGACTGCGTTCGTTGGGGTTGAACTCCTGCTAGCAAAACCGCCGGGTTGAGGGAAGGGTTCAGACTGTGCCTGGGCCCTGTGGTCTCTTCCAGGTCAGTGTATGGCATTTCCTTCCCCTTGCCCCAGGCACCTGGGAGCATGTCTGCACGTGGAGAAAGACTTTCCCGTGGGAAGCCGGGTTTTGTCAAACGGGTCCCAGTGCTCTGCTCCTCTCTTTTCACTCCTGCTGCCAGAAGCCCAGGGAGGATGGGAGGGCTTAGAACATGGCTGGGCACTGTGGTTTCTTCCAGAGAAGTGGAGGGCATTTGCTTTACCTTGCCACAACCACTTGGGATAGGGTGTGCACCTCAGGAAAACTGTCTCCGTGGGAAGCCGGCTTTTTGCAAAGGTGTCTCAGGTCCGTGGGCCAAGGGTGTCCCTCCGGCTCCCCAAAGCACAGGGACGAGGTGAGGGGCTTAGACCATGCCTGGGCAATGTTGTTTCTTACACCTGGGTGTGTGGCATTTTGTTGAGCTGGCTACCCCCTCTTGGGATTGGTTTTCCACAGCAAGCGCCTATTGTTCGTCAGAAGCCGTTTTTGCCTCAGGGGTCTCCGGGCTGTGTTCGTTGGGGTTGAACTCCTGCTAGCAAAACCGCCGGGTTGAGGGAAGGGTTCAGACTGTGCCTGGGCCCTGTGGTCTCTTCCAGGTCAGTGTATGGCATTTCCTTCCCCTTGCCACAGGCACCTGGGAGCATGTCTGCACGTGGAGAAAGACTTTCCCGTGGAAAGCCGGGTTTTGTCAAACGGGTCCCAGTGCTCTGCTCCTCTCTTTTCACTCCTGCTGCCAGAAGCCCAGGGAGGATGGGAGGGCTTAGAACATGGCTGGGCACTGTGGTTTCTTCCAGACAAGTGGAGGGCATTTGCTTTACCTTGCCACAACCACTTGGGATAGGGTCTGCACCTCAGGAAAACTGTCTCCGTGGGAAGCCGGCTTTTTGCAAAGGGGTCTCAGGGCCGTGGGCCTCGGCTGTCCCTCCGGCTCCCCAAAGCACAGGGACGAGGTGAGGGGCTTAGACCATGCCTGGGCAATGTTGTTTCTTACACCTGGGTGTGTGGCATTTTGTTGAGCTGGCTTCCCCCACTTGGGATAGGTGTTCCACAGCAAGCACCTATTGATCGTCGGAAGCCGTTTTTGCCCCAGGGGTCTCCGGGCTGTGTTCGTTGGGGTTGAACTCCTGCTAGCAAAACCGCCGGGTTGAGGGAAGGGTTCAGACTGTGCCTGGGCCCTGTGGTCTCTTCCAGGTCAGTGTATGGCATTTCCTTCCCCTTGCCCCAGGCACCTGGGAGCATGTCTGCACGTGGAGAAAGACTTTCCCGTGGAAAGCCGGGTTTTGTCAAACGGGTCCCAGTGCTCTGCTCCTCTCTTTTCACTCCTGCTGCCAGAAGCCCAGGGAGGATGGGAGGGCTTAGAACATGGCTGGGCATTGTGGTTTCTTCCAGAGAAGTGGAGGGCATTTGCTTTACCTTGCCACAACCACTTGGGATAGGGTCTGCACCTCAGGAAAACTGTCTCCGTGGGAAGCCGGCTTTTTGCCAAGGGGTCTCAATGCCGTGGGCCTCGGCTGTCCCTCCGGCTCCCCAAAGCACAGGGACGAGGTGAGGGGCTTAGACCATGCCTGGGCAATGTTGTTTCTTACACCTGGGTGTGTGGCATTTTGTTGAGCTGGCTTCCCCCACTTGGGATAGGTGTTCCACAGCAAGCACCTATTGTTCGTCGGAAGCCGTTTTTGCCCCAGGGGTCTTCGGACTGCGTTCGTTGGGGTTGAACTCCTGCTAGCAAAACCGCCGGGTTGAGGGAAGGGTTCAGACTGTGCCTGGGCCCTGTGGTCTCTTCCAGGTCAGTGTATGGCATTTCCTTCCCCTTGCCCCAGGCACCTGGGAGCATGTCTGCACGTGGAGAAAGACTTTCCCGTGGGAAGCCGGGTTTTGTCAAACGGGTCCCAGTGCTCTGCTCCTCTCTTTTCACTCCTGCTGCCAGAAGCCCAGGGAGGATGGGAGGGCTTAGAACATGGCTGGGCACTGTGGTTTCTTCAAGAGAAGTGGAGGGCATTTGCTTTACCTTGCCACAACCACTTGGGATAGGGTGTGCACCTCAGGAAAACTGTCTCCGTGGGAAGCCGGCTTTTTGCAAAGGGGTCTCAGGGCCGTGGGCCTCGGCTGTCCCTCCGGCTCCCCAAAGCACAGGGACGAGGTGAGGGGCTTAGACCATGCCTGGGCAATGTTGTTTCTTACACCTGGGTGTGTGGCATTTTGTTGAGCTGGCCACCCCCTCTTGGGATTGGTTTTCCACAGCAAGCGCCTATTGTTCGTCGGAAGCCGTTTTTGCTTCAGGGGTCTCCGGGCTGTGTTCGTTGGGGTTGAACTCCTGCTAGCAAAACCGCCGGGTTGAGGGAAGGGTTCAGACTGTGCCTGGGCCCTGTGGTCTCTTCCAGGTCAGTGTATGGCATTTCCTTCCCCTTGCCCCAGGCACCTGGGAGCATGTCTGCACGTGGAGAAAGACTTTCCCGTGGAAAGCCGTGTTTTGTCAAACGGGTCCCAGTGCTCTGCTCCTCTCTTTTCACTCCTGCTGCCAGAAGCCCAGGGAGGATGGGAGGGCTTAGAACATGGCTGGGCACTGTGGTTTCTTCCAGACAAGTGGAGGGCATTTGCTTTACCTTGCCACAACCACTTGGGATAGGGTCTGCACCTCAGGAAAACTGTCTCCGTGGGAAGCCGGCTTTTTGCAAAGGGGTCTCAGGGCCGTGGGCCTCGGCTGTCCCTCCGGCTCCCCAAAGCACAGGGACGAGGTGAGGGGCTTAGACCATGCCTGGGCAATGTTGTTTCTTACACCTGGGTGTGTGGCATTTTGTTGAGCTGGCTACCCCCACTTGGGATAGGTGTTCCACAGCAAGCACCTATTGATCGTCGGAAGCCGTTTTTGCCCCAGGGGTCTCCGGGCTGTGTTCGTTGGGGTTGAACTCCTGCTAGCAAAACCGCCGGGTTGAGGGAAGGGTTCAGACTGTGCCTGGGCCCTGTGGTCTCTTCCAGGTCAGTGTATGGCATTTCCTTCCCCTTGCCCCAGGCACCTGGGAGCATGTCTGCACGTGGAGAAAGACTTTCCCGTGGGAAGCCGGGTTTTGTCAAACGGGTCCCAGTGCTCTGCTCCTCTCTTTTCACTCCTGCTGCCAGAAGCCCAGGGAGGATGGGAGGGCTTAGAACATGGCTGGGCACTGTGGTTTCTTCCAGAGAAGTGGAGGGCATTTGCTTTTCCTTGCCACAACCACTTGGGATAGGGTCTGCACCTCAAGAAAACTGTCTCCGTGGGAAGCCGGCTTTTTGCAAAGGGGTCTCAGGGCCGTGGGCCTCGGGTGTCCCTCCGGCTCCCCAAAGCACAGGGACGAGGTGAGGGGCTTAGACCATGCCTGGGCAATGTTGTTTCTTACACCTGGGTGTGTGGCATTTTGTTGAGCTGGCTACCCCCACTTGGGATAGGTGTTCCACAGCAAGCACCTATTGTTCGTCGGAAGCCGTTTTTGCCCCAGGGGTCTCCGGGCTGTGTTCGTTGGGGTTGAACTCCTGCTAGCAAAACCGCCGGGTTGAGGGAAGGGTTCAGACTGTGCCTGGGCCCTGTGGTCTCTTCCAGGTCAGTGTATGGCATTTCCTTCCCCTTGCCCCAGGCACCTGGGAGCATGTCTGCACGTGGAGAAAGACTTTCCCGTGGGAAGCCGGGTTTTGTCAAACGGGTCCCAGTGCTCTGCTCCTCTCTTTTCACTCCTGCTGTCAGAAGCCCAGGGAGGATGGGAGGGCTTAGAACATGGCTGGGCACTGTGGTTTCTTCCAGAGAAGTGGAGGGCATTTGCTTTACCTTGCCACAACCACTTGGGATAGGGTCTGCACCTCAGGACAACTGTTTCCGTGGGAAGCCGGCTTTTTGCAAAGGTGTCTCAGGTCCGTGGGCCAAGGGTGTCCCTCCGGCTCCCCAAAGCACAGGGACGAGGTGAGGGGCTTAGACCATGCCTGGGCAATGTTGTTTCTTACACCTGGGTGTGTGGCATTTTGTTGAGCTGGCTACCCCCTCTTGGGATTGGTTTTCCACAGCAAGCGCCTATTGTTCGTCAGAAGCCGTTTTTGCCTCAGGGGTCTCCGGGCTGTGTTCGTTGGGGTTGAACTCCTGCTAGCAAAACCGCCGGGTTGAGGGAAGGGTTCAGACTGTGCCTGGGCCCTGTGGTCTCTTCCAGGTCAGTGTATGGCATTTCCTTCCCCTTGCCACAGGCACCTGGGAGCATGTCTGCACGTGGAGAAAGACTTTCCCGTGGGAAGCCGGGTTTTGTCAAACGGGTCCCAGTGCTCTGCTCCTCTCTTTTCACTCCTGCTGCCAGAAGCCCAGGGAGGATGGGAGGGCTTAGAACATGGCTGGGCACTGTGGTTTCTTCAAGAGAAGTGGAGGGCATTTGCTTTACCTTGCCACAACCACTTGGGATAGGGTCTGCACCTCAGGAAAACTGTCTCCGTGGGAAGCCGGCTTTTTGCAAAGGGGTCTCAGGGCCGTGGGCCTCGGCTGTCCCTCCGGCTCCCCAAAGCACAGGGACGAGGTGAGGGGCTTAGACCATGCCTGGGCAATGTTGTTTCTTACACCTGGGTGTGTGGCATTTTGTTGAGCTGGCTTCCCCCACTTGGGATAGGTGTTCCACAGCAAGCACCTATTGATCGTCGGAAGCCGTTTTTGCCCCAGGGGTCTCCGGGCTGTGTTCGTTGGGGTTGAACTCCTGCTAGCAAAACCGCCGGGTTGAGGGAAGGGTTCAGACTGTGCCTGGGCCCTGTGGTCTCTTCCAGGTCAGTGTATGGCATTTCCTTCCCCTTGCCCCAGGCACCTGGGAGCATGTCTGCACGTGGAGAAAGACTTTCCCGTGGAAAGCCGGGTTTTGTCAAACGGGTCCCAGTGCTCTGCTCCTCTCTTTTCACTCCTGCTGCCAGAAGCCCAGGGAGGATGGGAGGGCTTAGAACATGGCTGGGCATTGTGGTTTCTTCCAGAGAAGTGGAGGGCATTTGCTTTACCTTGCCACAACCACTTGGGATAGGGTCTGCACCTCAGGAAAACTGTCTCCGTGGGAAGCCGGCTTTTTGCCAAGGGGTCTCAATGCCGTGGGCCTCGGCTGTCCCTCCGGCTCCCCAAAGCACAGGGACGAGGTGAGGGGCTTAGACCATGCCTGGGCAATGTTGTTTCTTACACCTGGGTGTGTGGCATTTTGTTGAGCTGGCTTCCCCCACTTGGGATAGGTGTTCCACAGCAAGCACCTATTGTTCGTCGGAAGCCGTTTTTGCCCCAGGGGTCTTCGGACTGCGTTCGTTGGGGTTGAACTCCTGCTAGCAAAACCGCCGGGTTGAGGGAAGGGTTCAGACTGTGCCTGGGCCCTGTGGTCTCTTCCAGGTCAGTGTATGGCATTTCCTTCCCCTTGCCCCAGGCACCTGGGAGCATGTCTGCACGTGGAGAAAGACTTTCCCGTGGGAAGCCGGGTTTTGTCAAACGGGTCCCAGTGCTCTGCTCCTCTCTTTTCACTCCTGCTGCCAGAAGCCCAGGGAGGATGGGAGGGCTTAGAACATGGCTGGGCACTGTGGTTTCTTCCAGAGAAGTGGAGGGCATTTGCTTTACCTTGCCACAACCACTTGGGATAGGGTGTGCACCTCAGGACAACTGTCTCCGTGGGAAGCCGGCTTTTTGCAAAGGGGTCTCAGGGCCGTGGGCCTCGGCTGTCCCTCCGGCTCCCCAAAGCACAGGGACGAGGTGAGGGGCTTAGACCATGCCTGGGCAATGTTGTTTCTTACACCTGGGTGTGTGGCATTTTGTTGAGCTGGCCCCCCCTCTTGGGATTGGTTTTCCACAGCAAGCGCCTATTGTTCGTCGGAAGCCGTTTTTGCTTCAGGGGTCTCCGGGCTGTGTTCGTTGGGGTTGAACTCCTGCTAGCAAAACCGCCGGGTTGAGGGAAGGGTTCAGACTGTGCCTGGGCCCTGTGGTCTCTTCCAGGTCAGTGTATGGCATTTCCTTCCCCTTGCCACAGGCACCTGGGAGCATGTCTGCACGTGGAGAAAGACTTTCCCGTGGAAAGCCGGGTTTTGTCAAACGGGTCCCAGTGCTCTGCTCCTCTCTTTTCACTCCTGCTGCCAGAAGCCCAGGGAGGATGGGAGGGCTTAGAACATGGCTGGGCACTGTGGTTTCTTCCAGAGAAGTGGAGGGCATTTGCTTTACCTTGCCACAACCACTTGGGATAGGGTCTGCACCTCAGGAAAACTGTCTCCGTGGGAAGCCGGCTTTTTGCCAAGGGGTCTCAGGGCCGTGGGCCTCGGCTGTCCCTCCGGCTCCCCAAAGCACAGGGACGAGGTGAGGGGCTTAGACCATGCCTGGGCAATGTTGTTTCTTACACCTGGGTGTGTGGCATTTTGTTGAGCTGGCTACCCCCACTTGGGATAGGAGTTCAACAGCAAGCACCTATTGTTCGTCAGAAGCTGTTTTTGCCCCAGGGGTCTCCGGGCTGTGTTCGTTGGGGTTGAACTCCAGCTAGCAAAACCGCCGGGTTGAGGGAAGGGTTCAGACTGTGCCTGGGCCCTGTGGTCTCTTCCAGGTCAGTGTATGGCATTTCCTTCCCCTTGCCCCAGGCACCTGGGAGCATGTCTGCACGTGGAGAAAGACTTTCCCGTGGAAAGCCGGGTTTTGTCAAACGGGTCCCAGTGCTCTGCTCCTCTCTTTTCACTCCTGCTGCCAGAAGCCCAGGGAGGATGGGAGGGCTTAGAACATGGCTGGGCATTGTGGTTTCTTCCAGAGAAGTGGAGGGCATTTGCTTTACCTTGCCACAACCACTTGGGATAGGGTCTGCACCTCAGGAAAACTGTCTCCGTGGGAAGCCGGCTTTTTGCAAAGGGGTCTCAGGGCCGTGGGCCTCGGCTGTCCCTCCGGCTCCCCAAAGCACAGGGACGAGGTGAGGGGCTTAGACCATGCCTGGGCAATGTTGTTTCTTACACCTGGGTGTGTGGCATTTTGTTGAGCTGGCTTCCCCCACTTGGGATAGGTGTTCCACAGCAAGCACCTATTGATCGTCGGAAGTCGTTTTTGCCCCAGGGGTCTTCGGACTGCGTTCGTTGGGGTTGAACTCCTGCTAGCAAAACCGCCGGGTTGAGGGAAGGGTTCAGACTGTGCCTGGGCCCTGTGGTCTCTTCCAGGTCAGTGTATGGCATTTCCTTCCCCTTGCCCCAGGCACCTGGGAGCATGTCTGCACGTGGAGAAAGACTTTCCCGTGGGAAGCCGGGTTTTAAAAACGGATCCCAGTGCTCTGCTCCTCTCTTTTCACTCCTGCTGTCAGAAGCCCAGGGAGGATGGGAGGGCTTAGAACATGGCTGGGCACTGTGGTTTCTTCCAGAGAAGTGGAGGGCATTTGCTTTACCTTGCCACAACCACTTGGGATAGGGTCTGCACCTCAGGAAAACTGTCTCCGTGGGAAGCCGGCTTTTTGCAAAGGGGTCTCAGGGCCGTGGGTCTCGGCTGTCCCTCCGGCTCCCCAAAGCACAGGGACGAGGTGAGGGGCTTAGACCATGCCTGGGCAATGTTGTTTCTTACACCTGGGTGTGTGGCATTTTGTTGAGCTGGCTACCCCCACTTGGGATAGGAGTTCAACAGCAAGCACCTATTGTTCGTCGGAAGCTGTTTTTGCCCCAGGGGTCTCCGGGCTATGTTCGTTGGGGTTGAACTCCTGCTAGCAAAACCGCCGGGTTGAGGGAAGGGTTCAGACTGTGCCTGGGCCCTGTGGTCTCTTCCAGGTCAGTGTATGGCATTTCCTTCCCCTTGCCCCAGGCACCTGGGAGCATGTCTGCACGTGGAGAAAGACTTTCCCGTGGAAAGCCGGGTTTTGTCAAACGGGTCCCAGTGCTCTGCTCCTCTCTTTTCACTCCTGCTGCCAGAAGCCCAGGGAGGATGGGAGGGCTTAGAACATGGCTGGGCATTGTGGTTTCTTCCAGAGAAGTGGAGGGCATTTGCTTTACCTTGCCACAACCACTTGGGATAGGGTCTGCACCACAGGAAAACTGTCTCTGTGGGAAGCCGGCTTTTTGCAAAGGGGTCTCAGGGCCGTGGGCCTCGGCTGTCCCTCCGGCTCCCCAAAGCACAGGGACGAGGTGAGGGGCTTAGACCATGCCTGGGCAATGTTGTTTCTTACACCTGGGTGTGTGGCATTTTGTTGAGCTGGCTACCCCCACTTGGGATAGGTGTTCCACAGCAAGCACCTACTGTACGTCGGAAGCCGTTTTTGCCCCAGGGGTCTCCGGGCTGTGTTCGTTGGGGTTGAACTCCTGCTAGCAAAACCGCCGGGTTGAGGGAAGGGTTCAGACTGTGCCTGGGCCCTGTGGTCTCTTCCAGGTCAGTGTATGGCATTTCCTTCCCCTTGCCCCAGGCACCTGGGAGCATGTCTGCACGTGGAGAAAGACTTTCCCGTGGAAAGCCGGGTTTTGTCAAACGGGTCCCAGTGCTCTGCTCCTCTCTTTTCACTCCTGCTGCCAGAAGCCCAGGGAGGATGGGAGGGCTTAGAACATGGCTCGGCATTGTGGTTTCTTCCAGAGAAGTGGAGGGCATTTGCTTTACCTTGCCACAACCACTTGGGATAGGGTCTGCACCTCAGGAAAACTGTCTCCGTGGGAAGCCGACTTTTTGCAAAGGGGTCTCAGGGCCGTGGGCCTCGGCTGTCCCTCCGGCTCCCCAAAGCACAGGGACGAGGTGAGGGGCTTAGACCATGCCTGGGCAATGTTGTTTCTTACACCTGGGTGTGTGGCATTTTGTTGAGCTGGCTTCCCCCACTTGGGATAGGTGTTCCACAGCAAGCACCTATTGATCGTCGGAAGCCGTTTTTGCCCCAGGGGTCTCCGGGGTGTGTTCGTTGGGGTTGAACTCCTGCTAGCAAAACCGCCGGGTTGAGGGAAGGGTTCAGACTGTGCCTGGGCCCTGTGGTCTCTTCCAGGTCAGTGTATGGCATTTCCTTCCCCTTGCCCCAGGCACGTGGGAGCATGTCTGCACGTGGAGAAAGACTTTCCCGTGGGAAGCCGGGTTTTTCAAACGGGTCCCAGTGCTCTGCTCCTCTCTTTTCACTCCTGCTGCCAGAAGCCAAGGGAGGATGGGAGGGCTTAGAACATGGCTGGGCACTGTGGTTTCTTCCAGAGAAGTGGAGAGCATTTGCTTTACCTTGCCACAACCACTTGGGATAGGGTGTGCACCTCAGGAAAACTGTTTCCGTGGGAAGCCGGCTTTTTGCAAAGGGGTCTCAGGGCCGTGTGCCTCGGCTGTCCCTCCGGCTCTCCAAAGCACAGGGACGAGGTGAGGGGCTTAGACCATGCCTGGGCAATGTTGTTTCTTACACCTGGGTGTGTGGCATTTTGTTGAGCTGGCTACCCCCACTTGGGATAGGTGTTCCACAGCAAGGACCTATTGTTCGTCGGAACCCGTTTTTGCCCCAGGGGTCTTCGGACTGCGTTCGTTGGGGTTGAAATCCTGCTAGCAAAACCGCCGGGTTGAGGGAAGGGTTCAGACTGTGCCTGGGCCCTGTGGTCTCTTCCAGGTCAGTGTATGGCATTTCCTTCCCCTTGCCACAGGCACCTGGGAGCATGTCTGCACGTGGAGAAAGACTTTCCCGTGGGAAGCCGGGTTTTGTCAAACGGGTCCCAGTGCTCTGCTCCTCTCTTTTCACTCCTGCTGCCAGAAGCCCAGGGAGGATGGGAGGGCTTAGAACATGGCTGGGCACTGTGGTTTCTTCCAGAGAAGTGGAGGGCATTTGCTTTACCTTGCCACAACCACTTGGGATAGGGTCTCCACCTCAGGAAAACTGTCTCCGTGGGAAGCCGGCTTTTTGCCAAGGGGTCTCAATGCCGTGGGCCTCGGCTGTCCCTCCGGCTCCCCAAAGCACAGGGACGAGGTAAGGGGCTTAGACCATGCCTGGGCAATGTTGTTTCTTACACCTGGGTGTGTGGCATTTTGTTGAGCTGGCCACCCCCTCTTGAGATTGGTTTTCCACAGCAAGCGCCTATTGTTCGTCGGAAGCCGTTTTTGCTTCAGGGGTCTCCGGGCTGTGTTCGTTGGGGTTCAACTCCTGCTAGCAAAACCGCCGGGTTGAGGGAAGGGTTCAGACTGTGCCTGGGCCCTGTGGTCTCTTCCAGGTCAGTGTATGGCATTTCCTTCCCCTTGCCCCAGGCACCAGGGAGCATGTCTGCACGTGGAGAAAGACTTTCCCGTGGGAAGCCGGGTTTTGTCAAACGGGTCCCAGTGCTCTGCTCCTCTCTTTTCACTCCTGCTGCCAGAAGCCCAGGGAGTATGGGAGGCTTAGAACATGGCTGGGCACTGTGGTTTCTTCCAGAGAAGTGGAGGGCATTTGCTTTACCTTGCCACAACCACTTGGGATAGGGTCTGCACCTCAGGAAAACTGTCTCCGTGGGAAGCCGGCTTTTTGCAAAGGGGTCTCAGGGCCGTGGGCCTCGGCTGTCCCTCCGGCTCCCCAAAGCACAGGGACGAGGTGAGGGGCTTAGACCATGCCTGGGCAATGTTGTTTCTTACACCTGGGTGTGTGGCATTTTGTTGAGCTGGCTTCCCCCACTTGGGATAGGTGTTCCACAGCAAGCACCTATTGATCGTCGGAAGTCGTTTTTGCCCCAGGGGTCTCCGGGCTGTGTTCGTTGGGGTTGAACTCCTGCTAGCAAAACCGCCGGGTTGAGGGAAGGGTTCAGACTGTGCCTGGGCCCTGTGGTCTCTTCCAGGTCAGTGTATGGCATTTCCTTCCCCTTGCCCCAGGCACCTGGGAGCATGTCTGCACGTGGAGAAAGACTTTCCCGTGGGAAGCCGGGTTTTGTCAAACGGGTCCCAGTGCTCTGCTCCTCTCTTTTCACTCCTGCTGCCAGAAGCCCAGGGAGGATGGGAGGGCTTAGAACATGGCTGGGCACTGTGGTTTCTTCCAGAGAAGTGGAGGCCATTTGCTTTACCTTGCCACAACCACTTGGGATAGGGTCTGCACCTCAGGAAAACTGTCTCCGTGGGAAGCCGGCTTTTTGCAAAGGGGTCTCAGGGCCGTGGGCCTCGGCTGTCCCTCCGGCTCCCCAAAGCACAGGGACGAGGTGAGGGGCTTAGACCATGCCTGGGCAATGTTGTTTCTTACACCTGGGTGTGTGGCATTTTGTTGAGCTGGCTACCCCCACTTGGGATAGGTGTTCCACATCAAGCACCTATTGTTCGTCGGAAGCCGTTTTTGCTTCAGGGGTCTCCGGGCTGTGTTCGTTGGGGTTGAACTCCTGCTAGCAAAACCGCCGGGTTGAGGGAAGGGTTCAGACTGTGCCTGGGCCCTGTGGTCTCTTCCAGGTCAGTGTATGGCATTTCCTTCCCCTTGCCCCAGGCACCTGGGAGCATGTCTGCACGTGGAGAAAGACTTTCCCGTGGGAAGCCGGGTTTTGTCAAACGGGTCCCAGTGCTCTGCTCCTCTCTTTTCCCTCCTGCTGCCAGAAGCCCAGGGAGGATGGGAGGGCTTAGAACATGGCTGGGCACTGTGGTTTCTTCCAGAGAAGTGGAGGGCATTTGCTTTTCCTTGCCACAACCACTTGGGATAGGGTCTGCACCTCAAGAAAACTGTCTCCGTGGGAAGCCAGCTTTTTGCAAAGGGGTCTCAGGGCCGTGGGCCTCGGGTGTCCCTCCGGCTCCCCAAAGCACAGGGACGAGGTGAGGGGCTTAGACCATGCCTGGGCAATGTTGTTTCTTACACCTGGGTGTGTGGCATTTTGTTGAGCTGGCTACCCCCACTTGGGATAGGTGTTCCACATCAAGCACCTATTGTTCGTCGGAAGCCGTTTTTGCCCCAGGGGTCTCCGGGCTGTGTTCGTTGGGGTTGAACTCCTGCTAGCAAAACCGCCGGGTTGAGGGAAGGGTTCAGACTGTGCCTGAGCCCTGTAGTCTCTTCCAGGTCAGTGTATGGCATTTCCTTCCCCTTGCCCCAGGCACCTGGGAGCATGTCTGCACGTGGAGAAAGACTTTCCCTTGGGAAGCCGGGTTTTGTCAAACGGGTCCCAGTGCTCTGCTCCTCTCTTTTCACTCCTGCTGCCAGAAGCCCAGGGAGGATGAGAGGGCTTAGAACATGGCTGGGCACTGTGGTTTCTTCCAGAGAAGTGGAGGGCATTTGCTTTACCTTGCCACAACCACTTGGGATAGGGTCTGCACCTCAGGAAAACTGTCTCCGTGGGAAGCCGGCTTTTTGCAAAGGGGTCTCAGGGCCGTGGGCCTCGGCTGTCCCTCCGGCTCCCCAAAGCACAGGGACGAGGTGAGGGGCTTAGACCATGCCTGGGCAATGTTGTTTCTTACACCTGGGTGTGTGGCATTTTGTTGAGCTGGCTTCCCCCACTTGGGATAGGTGTTCCACAGCAAGCACCTATTGATCGTCGGAAGTCGTTTTTGCCCCAGGGGTCTCCGGGCTGTGTTCGTTGGGGTTGAACTCCTGCTAGCAAAACCGCCGGGTTGAGGGAAGGGTTCAGACTGTGCCTGGGCCCTGTGGTCTCTTCCAGGTCAGTGTATGGCATTTCCTTCCCCTTGCCCCAGGCACCTGGGAGCATGTCTGCACGTGGAGAAAGACTTTCCCGTGGGAAGCCGGGTTTTCTCAAACGGGTCCCAGTGCTCTGCTCCTCTCTTTTCAGTCCTGCTGCCAGAAGCCCAGGGAGGATGGGAGGGCTTAGAACATGGCTGGGCACTGTGGTTTCTTCAAGAGAAGTGGAGGGCATTTGCTTTACCTTGCCACAACCACTTGGGATAGGGTGTGCACCTCAGGAAAACTGTTTCCGTGGGAAGCCGACTTTTTGCAAAGGGGTCTCAGGGCCGTGTGCCTCGGCTGTCCCTCCGGATCCCCAAAGCACAGGGACGAGGTGAGGGGCTTAGACCATGCCTGGGCAATGTTGTTTCTTACACCTGGGTGTGTGGCATTTTGTTGAGCTGGCTACCCCCACTTGGGATAGGTGTTCCACAGCAAGCACCTATTGTTCGTCGGAAGACGTTTTTGCCCCAGGGGTCTCCGGGCTGTGTTCGTTGGGGTTGAACTCCTGATAGCAAAACCGACGGGTTGAGGGAAGGGTTCAGACTGTGCCTGGGCCCTGTGGTCTCTTCCAGGTCAGTGTATGGCATTTCCTTCCCCTTGCCCCAGGCACCTGGGAGCATGTCTGCACGTGGAGAAAGACTTTCCCGTGGGAAGCCGGGTTTTGTCAAACGGGTCCCAGTGCTCTGCTCCTCTCTTTTCCCTCTTGCTGCCAGAAGCCCAGGGAGGATGGGAGGGCTTAGAACATGGCTGGGCACTGTGGTTTCTTCCAGAGAAGTGGAGGCCATTTGCTTTACCTTGCCACAACCACTTGGGATAGGGTCTGCACCTCAGGAAAACTGTTTCCGTGGGAAGCCGGCTTTTTGCCAAGGGGTCTCAGGGCCGTGGGCCTCGGGTGTCCCTCCGGCTCCCCAAAGCACAGGGACGAGGTGAGGGGCTTAGACCATGCCTGGGCAATGTTGTTTCTTACACCTGGGTGTGTGGCATTTTGTTGAGCTGGCTACCCCCTCTTGGGATTGGTTTTCCACAGCAAGCGCCTATTGTTCGTCGGAAGCCGTTTTTGCCCCAGGGGTCTCCGGGCTGTGTTCGTTGGGGTTGAACTCCTGCTAGCAAAACCGCCGGGTTGAGGGAAGGGTTCAGACTGTGCCTGGGCCCTGTGGTCTCTTCCAGGTCAGTGTATGGCATTTCCTTCCCCTTGCCCCAGGCACCTGGGAGCATGTCTGCACGTGGAGAAAGACTTTCCCGTGGGAAGCCGGGTTTTGTCAAACGGGTCCCAGTGCTCTGCTCCTCTCTTTTCACTCCTGCTGCCAGAAGCCCAGGGAGGATGGGAGGGCTTAGAACATGGCTGGGCACTGTGGTTTCTTCCAGAGAAGTGGAGGGCATTTGCTTTACCTTGCCACAACCACTTGGGATAGGGTCTGCACCTCAGGAAAACTGTTTCCGTGGGAAGCCGGCTTTTTGCCAAGGGGTCTCAGGGCCGTGGGCCTCGGGTGTCCCTCCGGCTCCCCAAAGCACAGGGACGAGGTGAGGGGCTTAGACCATGCCTGGGCAATGTTGTTTCTTACACCTGGGTGTGTGGCATTTTGTTGAGCTGGCTACCCCCTCTTGGGATTGGTTTTCCACAGCAAGCGCCTATTGTTCGTCGGAAGCCGTTTTTGCCCCAGGGGTCTCCGGGCTGTGTTCGTTGGGGTTGAACTCCTGCTAGCAAAACCGCCGGGTTGAGGGAAGGGTTCAGACTGTGCCTGGGCCCTGTGGTCTCTTCCAGGTCAGTGTATGGCATTTCCTTCCCCTTGCCCCAGGCACCTGGGAGCATGTCTGCACGTGGAGAAAGACTTTCCCGTGGGAAGCCGGGTTTTGTCAAACGGGTCCCAGTGCTCTGCTCCTCTCTTTTCACTCCTGCTGCCAGAAGCCCAGGGAGGATGGGAGGGCTTAGAACATGGCTGGGCACTGTGGTTTCTTCCAGAGAAGTGGAGGGCATTTGCTTTACCTTGCCACAACCACTTGGGATAGGGTCTGCACCTCAGGAAAACTGTCTCCGTGGGAAGCCGGCTTTTTGCAAAGGGGTCTCAGGGCCGTGGGCCTCGGCTGTCCCTCCGGCTCCCCAAAGCACAGGGACGAGGTGAGGGGCTTAGACCATGCCTGGGCAATGTTGTTTCTTACACCTGGGTGTGTGGCATTTTGTTGAGCTGGCTTCCCCCACTTGGGATAGGTGTTCCACAGCAAGCACCTATTGATCGTCGGAAGTCGTTTTTGCCCCAGGGGTCTCCGGGCTGTGTTCGTTGGGGTTGAACTCCTGCTAGCAAAACCGCCGGGTTGAGGGAAGGGTTCAGACTGTGCCTGGGCCCTGTGGTCTCTTCCAGGTCAGTGTATGGCATTTCCTTCCCCTTGCCCCAGGCACCTGGGAGCATGTCTGCACGTGGAGAAAGACTTTCCCGTGGGAAGCCGGGTTTTCTCAAACGGGTCCCAGTGCTCTGCTCCTCTCTTTTCAGTCCTGCTGCCAGAAGCCCAGGGAGGATGGGAGGGCTTAGAACATGGCTGGGCACTGTGGTTTCTTCAAGAGAAGTGGAGGGCATTTGCTTTACCTTGCCACAACCACTTGGGATAGGGTGTGCACCTCAGGAAAACTGTTTCCGTGGGAAGCCGACTTTTTGCAAAGGGGTCTCAGGGCCGTGTGCCTCGGCTGTCCCTCCGGATCCCCAAAGCACAGGGACGAGGTGAGGGGCTTAGACCATGCCTGGGCAATGTTGTTTCTTACACCTGGGTGTGTGGCATTTTGTTGAGCTGGCCACCCCCTCTTGGGATTGGTTTTCCACAGCAAGCGCCTATTGTTCGTCGGAAGCCGTTTTTGCTTCAGGGGTCTCCGGGCTGTGTTCGTTGGGGTTGAACTCCTGCTAGCAAAACCGCCGGGTTGAGGGAAGGGTTCAGACTGTGCCTGGGCCCTGTGGTCTCTTCCAGGTCAGTGTATGGCATTTCCTTCCCCTTGCCACAGGCACCTGGGAGCATGTCTGCTCGTGGAGAAAGACTTTCCCGTGGAAAGCCGGGTTTTGTCAAACGGGTCCCAGTGCTCTGCTCCTCTCTTTTCACTCCTGCTGCCAGAAGCCCAGGGAGGATGGGAGGGCTTAGAACATGGCTGGGCACTGTGGTTTCTTCCAGAGAAGTGGAGGGCATTTGCTTTACCTTGCCACAACCACTTGGGATAGGGTCTGCACCTCAGGAAAACGTCTCCGTGGGAAGCCGGCTTTTTGCCAAGGGGTCTCAGGGCCGTGGGCCTCGGCTGTCCCTCCGGCTCCCCAAAGCACAGGGACGAGGTGAGGGGCTTAGACCATGCCTGGGCAATGTTGTTTCTTACACCTGGGTGTGTGGCATTTTGTTGAGCTGGCTACCCCCACTTGGGATAGGAGTTCAACAGCAAGCACCTATTGTTAGTCAGAAGCTGTTTTTGCCCCAGGGGTCTCCGGGCTGTGTTCGTTGGGGTTGAACTCCAGCTAGCAAAACCGCCGGGTTGAGGGAAGGGTTCAGACTGTGCCTGGGCCCTGTGGTCTCTTCCAGGTCAGTGTATGGCATTTCCTTCCCCTTGCCCCAGGCACCTGGGAGCATGTCTGCACGTGGAGAAAGACTTTCCCGTGGAAAGCCGGGTTTTGTCAAACGGGTC
The DNA here is from genome assembly GCF_023065955.2 of Ursus arctos. Taxonomy (NCBI): domain Eukaryota; kingdom Metazoa; phylum Chordata; class Mammalia; order Carnivora; family Ursidae; genus Ursus; species Ursus arctos. The sequence goes on from NW_026622841.1 coordinate 60,253,418, forward strand.
CCAGTGCTCTGCTCCTCTCTTTTCACTCCTGCTGCCAGAAGCCCAGGGAGGATGGGAGGGCTTAGAACATGGCTGGGCATTGTGGTTTCTTCCAGAGAAGTGGAGGGCATTTGCTTTACCTTGCCACAACCACTTGGGATAGGGTCTGCACCTCAGGAAAACTGTCTCCGTGGGAAGCCGGCTTTTTGCAAAGGGGTCTCAGGGCCGTGGGCCTCGGCTGTCCCTCCGGCTCCCCAAAGCACAGGGACGAGGTGAGGGGCTTAGACCATGCCTGGGCAATGTTGTTTCTTACACCTGGGTGTGTGGCATTTTGTTGAGCTGGCGTCCCCCACTTGGGATAGGTGTTCCACAGCAAGCACCTATTGATCGTCGGAAGTCGTTTTTGCCCCAGGGGTCTCCGGGGTGTGTTCGTTGGGGTTGAACTCCTGCTAGCAAAACCGCCGGGTTGAGGGAAGGGTTCAGACTGTGCCTGGGCCCTGTGGTCTCTTCCAGGTCAGTGTATGGCATTTCCTTCCCCTTGCCCCAGGCACCTGGGAGCATGTCTGCACGTGGAGAAAGACTTTCCCGTGGGAAGCCGGGTTTTAAAAACGGATCCCAGTGCTCTGCTCCTCTCTTTTCACTCCTGCTGCCAGAAGCCCAGGGAGGATGGGAGGGCTTAGAACATGGCTGGGCACTGTGGTTTCTTCCAGAGAAGTGGAGGGCATTTGCTTTACCTTGCCACAACCACTTGGGATAGGGTCTGCACCTCAGGAAAACTGTCTCCGTGGGAAGCCGGCTTTTTGCCAAGGGGTCTCAGGGCCGTGGGTCTCGGCTGTCCCTCCGGCTCCCCAAAGCACAGGGACGAGGTGAGGGGCTTAGACCATGCCTGGGCAATGTTGTTTCTTACACCTGGGTGTGTGGCATTTTGTTGAGCTGGCTACCCCCACTTGGGATAGGAGTTCAACAGCAAGCACCTATTGTTCGTCAGAAGCTGTTTTTGCCCCAGGGGTCTCCGGGCTATGTTCGTTGGGGTTGAAATCCTGCTAGCAAAACCGCCGGGTTGAGGGAAGGGTTCAGACTGTGCCTGGGCCCTGTGGTCTCTTCCAGGTCAGTGTATGGCATTTCCTTCCCCTTGCCCCAGGCACCTGGGAGCATGTCTGCACGTGGAGAAAGACTTTCCCGTGGGAATCCGGGTTTTGTCAAACGGGTCCCAGTGCTCTGCTCCTCTCTTTTCACTCCTGCTGCCAGAAGCCCAGGGAGGATGGGAGGGCTTAGAACATGGCTGGGCACTGTGGTTTCTTCCAGAGAAGTGGAGGGCATTTGGTTTACCTTGCCACAACCACTTGGGATAGGGTCTGCACCTCAGGAAAACTGTCTCCGTGGGAAGCCGGCTTTTTGCAAAGGGGTCTCAGGGCCGTGGGTCTCGGCTGTCCCTCCGGCTCCCCAAAGCACAGGGACGAGGTGAGGGGCTTAGACCATGCCTGGGCAATGTTGTTTCTTACACCTGGGTGTGTGGCATTTTGTTGAGCTGGCTTCCCCCACTTGGGATAGGAGTTCAACAGCAAGCACCTATTGTTCGTCGGAAGCTGTTTTTGCCCCAGGGGTCTCCGGGCTATGTTCGTTGGGGTTGAACTCCTGCTAGCAAAACCGCCGGGTTGAGGGAAGGGTTCAGACTGTGCCTGGGCCCTGTGGTCTCTTCCAGGTCAGTGTATGGCATTTCCTTCCCCTTGCCCCAGGCACCTGGGAGCATGTCTGCACGTGGAGAAAGACTTTCCCGTGGAAAGCCGGGTTTTGTCAAACGGGTCCCAGTGCTCTGCTCCTCTCTTTTCACTCCTGCTGCCAGAAGCCCAGGGAGGATGGGAGGGCTTAGAACATGGCTGGGCATTGTGGTTTCTTCCAGAGAAGTGGAGGGCATTTGCTTTACCTTGCCACAACCACTTGGGATAGGGTCTGCACCACAGGAAAACTGTCTCTGTGGGAAGCCGGCTTTTTGCAAAGGGGTCTCAGGGCCGTGGGCCTCGGCTGTCCCTCCGGCTCCCCAAAGCACAGGGACGAGGTGAGGGGCTTAGACCATGCCTGGGCAATGTTGTTTCTTACACCTGGGTGTGTGGCATTTTGTTGAGCTGGCTACCCCCACTTGGGATAGGTGTTCCACAGCAAGCACCTACTGTACGTCGGAAGCCGTTTTTGCCCCAGGGGTCTCCGGGCTGTGTTCGTTGGGGTTGAACTCCTGCTAGCAAAACCGCCGGGTTGAGGGAAGGGTTCAGACTGTGCCTGGGCCCTGTGGTCTCTTCCAGGTCAGTGTATGGCATTTCCTTCCCCTTGCCCCAGGCACCTGGGAGCATGTCTGCACGTGGAGAAAGACTTTCCCGTGGAAAGCCGGGTTTTGTCAAACGGGTCCCAGTGCTCTGCTCCTCTCTTTTCACTCCTGCTGCCAGAAGCCCAGGGAGGATGGGAGGGCTTAGAACATGGCTCGGCATTGTGGTTTCTTCCAGAGAAGTGGAGGGCATTTGCTTTACCTTGCCACAACCACTTGGGATAGGGTCTGCACCTCAGGAAAACTGTCTCCGTGGGAAGCCGACTTTTTGCAAAGGGGTCTCAGGGCCGTGGGCCTCGGCTGTCCCTCCGGCTCCCCAAAGCACAGGGACGAGGTGAGGGGCTTAGACCATGCCTGGGCAATGTTGTTTCTTACACCTGGGTGTGTGGCATTTTGTTGAGCTGGCTTCCCCCACTTGGGATAGGTGTTCCACAGCAAGCACCTATTGATCGTCGGAAGCCGTTTTTGCCCCAGGGGTCTCCGGGGTGTGTTCGTTGGGGTTGAACTCCTGCTAGCAAAACCGCCGGGTTGAGGGAAGGGTTCAGACTGTGCCTGGGCCCTGTGGTCTCTTCCAGGTCAGTGTATGGCATTTCCTTCCCCTTGCCCCAGGCACGTGGGAGCATGTCTGCACGTGGAGAAAGACTTTCCCGTGGGAAGCCGGGTTTTTCAAACGGGTCCCAGTGCTCTGCTCCTCTCTTTTCACTCCTGCTGCCAGAAGCCAAGGGAGGATGGGAGGGCTTAGAACATGGCTGGGCACTGTGGTTTCTTCCAGAGAAGTGGAGAGCATTTGCTTTACCTTGCCACAACCACTTGGGATAGGGTGTGCACCTCAGGAAAACTGTTTCCGTGGGAAGCCGGCTTTTTGCAAAGGGGTCTCAGGGCCGTGTGCCTCGGCTGTCCCTCCGGCTCTCCAAAGCACAGGGACGAGGTGAGGGGCTTAGACCATGCCTGGGCAATGTTGTTTGTTACACCTGGGTGTGTGGCATTTTGTTGAGCTGGCTACCCCCACTTGGGATAGGTGTTCCACAGCAAGGACCTATTGTTCGTCGGAACCCGTTTTTGCCCCAGGGGTCTTCGGACTGCGTTCGTTGGGGTTGAAATCCTGCTAGCAAAACCGCCGGGTTGAGGGAAGGGTTCAGACTGTGCCTGGGCCCTGTGGTCTCTTCCAGGTCAGTGTATGGCATTTCCTTCCCCTTGCCACAGGCACCTGGGAGCATGTCTGCACGTGGAGAAAGACTTTCCCGTGGGAAGCCGGGTTTTGTCAAACGGGTCCCAGTGCTCTGCTCCTCTCTTTTCACTCCTGCTGCCAGAAGCCCAGGGAGGATGGGAGGGCTTAGAACATGGCTGGGCACTGTGGTTTCTTCCAGAGAAGTGGAGGGCATTTGCTTTACCTTGCCACAACCACTTGGGATAGGGTCTCCACCTCAGGAAAACTGTCTCCGTGGGAAGCCGGCTTTTTGCCAAGGGGTCTCAATGCCGTGGGCCTCGGCTGTCCCTCCGGCTCCCCAAAGCACAGGGACGAGGTAAGGGGCTTAGACCATGCCTGGGCAATGTTGTTTCTTACACCTGGGTGTGTGGCATTTTGTTGAGCTGGCCACCCCCTCTTGAGATTGGTTTTCCACAGCAAGCGCCTATTGTTCGTCGGAAGCCGTTTTTGCTTCAGGGGTCTCCGGGCTGTGTTCGTTGGGGTTCAACTCCTGCTAGCAAAACCGCCGGGTTGAGGGAAGGGTTCAGACTGTGCCTGGGCCCTGTGGTCTCTTCCAGGTCAGTGTATGGCATTTCCTTCCCCTTGCCCCAGGCACCAGGGAGCATGTCTGCACGTGGAGAAAGACTTTCCCGTGGGAAGCCGGGTTTTGTCAAACGGGTCCCAGTGCTCTGCTCCTCTCTTTTCACTCCTGCTGCCAGAAGCCCAGGGAGTATGGGAGGCTTAGAACATGGCTGGGCACTGTGGTTTCTTCCAGAGAAGTGGAGGGCATTTGCTTTACCTTGCCACAACCACTTGGGATAGGGTCTGCACCTCAGGAAAACTGTCTCCGTGGGAAGCCGGCTTTTTGCAAAGGGGTCTCAGGGCCGTGGGCCTCGGCTGTCCCTCCGGCTCCCCAAAGCACAGGGACGAGGTGAGGGGCTTAGACCATGCCTGGGCAATGTTGTTTCTTACACCTGGGTGTGTGGCATTTTGTTGAGCTGGCTTCCCCCACTTGGGATAGGTGTTCCACAGCAAGCACCTATTGATCGTCGGAAGTCGTTTTTGCCCCAGGGGTCTCCGGGCTGTGTTCGTTGGGGTTGAACTCCTGCTAGCAAAACCGCCGGGTTGAGGGAAGGGTTCAGACTGTGCCTGGGCCCTGTGGTCTCTTCCAGGTCAGTGTATGGCATTTCCTTCCCCTTGCCCCAGGCACCTGGGAGCATGTCTGCACGTGGAGAAAGACTTTCCCGTGGGAAGCCGGGTTTTGTCAAACGGGTCCCAGTGCTCTGCTCCTCTCTTTTCACTCCTGCTGCCAGAAGCCCAGGGAGGATGGGAGGGCTTAGAACATGGCTGGGCACTGTGGTTTCTTCCAGAGAAGTGGAGGCCATTTGCTTTACCTTGCCACAACCACTTGGGATAGGGTCTGCACCTCAGGAAAACTGTCTCCGTGGGAAGCCGGCTTTTTGCAAAGGGGTCTCAGGGCCGTGGGCCTCGGCTGTCCCTCCGGCTCCCCAAAGCACAGGGACGAGGTGAGGGGCTTAGACCATGCCTGGGCAATGTTGTTTCTTACACCTGGGTGTGTGGCATTTTGTTGAGCTGGCTTCCCCCACTTGGGATAGGTGTTCCACAGCAAGCACCTATTGATCGTCGGAAGTCGTTTTTGCCCCAGGGGTCTCCGGGCTGTGTTCGTTGGGGTTGAACTCCTGCTAGCAAAACCGCCGGGTTGAGGGAAGGGTTCAGACTGTGCCTGGGCCCTGTGGTCTCTTCCAGGTCAGTGTATGGCATTTCCTTCCCCTTGCCCCAGGCACCTGGGAGCATGTCTGCACGTGGAGAAAGACTTTCCCGTGGGAAGCCGGGTTTTGTCAAACGGGTCCCAGTGCTCTGCTCCTCTCTTTTCACTCCTGCTGCCAGAAGCCCAGGGAGGATGGGAGGGCTTAGAACATGGCTGGGCACTGTGGTTTCTTCCAGAGAAGTGGAGGCCATTTGCTTTACCTTGCCACAACCACTTGGGATAGGGTCTGCACCTCAGGAAAACTGTCTCCGTGGGAAGCCGGCTTTTTGCAAAGGGGTCTCAGGGCCGTGGGCCTCGGCTGTCCCTCCGGCTCCCCAAAGCACAGGGACGAGGTGAGGGGCTTAGACCATGCCTGGGCAATGTTGTTTCTTACACCTGGGTGTGTGGCATTTTGTTGAGCTGGCTACCCCCACTTGGGATAGGTGTTCCACATCAAGCACCTATTGTTCGTCGGAAGCCGTTTTTGCTTCAGGGGTCTCCGGGCTGTGTTCGTTGGGGTTGAACTCCTGCTAGCAAAACCGCCGGGTTGAGGGAAGGGTTCAGACTGTGCCTGGGCCCTGTGGTCTCTTCCAGGTCAGTGTATGGCATTTCCTTCCCCTTGCCCCAGGCACCTGGGAGCATGTCTGCACGTGGAGAAAGACTTTCCCGTGGGAAGCCGGGTTTTGTCAAACGGGTCCCAGTGCTCTGCTCCTCTCTTTTCCCTCCTGCTGCCAGAAGCCCAGGGAGGATGGGAGGGCTTAGAACATGGCTGGGCACTGTGGTTTCTTCCAGAGAAGTGGAGGGCATTTGCTTTTCCTTGCCACAACCACTTGGGATAGGGTCTGCACCTCAAGAAAACTGTCTCCGTGGGAAGCCGGCTTTTTGCAAAGGGGTCTCAGGGCCGTGGGCCTCGGGTGTCCCTCCGGCTCCCCAAAGCACAGGGACGAGGTGAGGGGCTTAGACCATGCCTGGGCAATGTTGTTTCTTACACCTGGGTGTGTGGCATTTTGTTGAGCTGGCTACCCCCACTTGGGATAGGTGTTCCACATCAAGCACCTATTGTTCGTCGGAAGCCGTTTTTGCCCCAGGGGTCTCCGGGCTGTGTTCGTTGGGGTTGAACTCCTGCTAGCAAAACCGCCGGGTTGAGGGAAGGGTTCAGACTGTGCCTGGGCCCTGTGGTCTCTTCCAGGTCAGTGTATGGCATTTCCTTCCCCTTGCCCCAGGCACCTGGGAGCATGTCTGCACGTGGAGAAAGACTTTCCCTTGGGAAGCCGGGTTTTGTCAAACGGGTCCCAGTGCTCTGCTCCTCTCTTTTCACTCCTGCTGCCAGAAGCCCAGGGAGGATGGGAGGGCTTAGAACATGGCTGGGCACTGTGGTTTCTTCCAGAGAAGTGGAGGGCATTTGCTTTACCTTGCCACAACCACTTGGGATAGGGTCTGCACCTCAGGAAAACTGTCTCCGTGGGAAGCCGGCTTTTTGCAAAGGGGTCTCAGGGCCGTGGGCCTCGGCTGTCCCTCCGGCTCCCCAAAGCACAGGGACGAGGTGAGGGGCTTAGACCATGCCTGGGCAATGTTGTTTCTTACACCTGGGTGTGTGGCATTTTGTTGAGCTGGCTTCCCCCACTTGGGATAGGTGTTCCACAGCAAGCACCTATTGATCGTCGGAAGTCGTTTTTGCCCCAGGGGTCTCCGGGCTGTGTTCGTTGGGGTTGAACTCCTGCTAGCAAAACCGCCGGGTTGAGGGAAGGGTTCAGACTGTGCCTGGGCCCTGTGGTCTCTTCCAGGTCAGTGTATGGCATTTCCTTCCCCTTGCCCCAGGCACCTGGGAGCATGTCTGCACGTGGAGAAAGACTTTCCCGTGGGAAGCCGGGTTTTCTCAAACGGGTCCCAGTGCTCTGCTCCTCTCTTTTCAGTCCTGCTGCCAGAAGCCCAGGGAGGATGGGAGGGCTTAGAACATGGCTGGGCACTGTGGTTTCTTCAAGAGAAGTGGAGGGCATTTGCTTTACCTTGCCACAACCACTTGGGATAGGGTGTGCACCTCAGGAAAACTGTTTCCGTGGGAAGCCGACTTTTTGCAAAGGGGTCTCAGGGCCGTGTGCCTCGGCTGTCCCTCCGGATCCCCAAAGCACAGGGACGAGGTGAGGGGCTTAGACCATGCCTGGGCAATGTTGTTTCTTACACCTGGGTGTGTGGCATTTTGTTGAGCTGGCTACCCCCGCTTGGGATAGGTGTTCCACAGCAAGCACCTATTGTTCGTCGGAAGACGTTTTTGCCCCAGGGGTCTCCGGGCTGTGTTCGTTGGGGTTGAACTCCTGATAGCAAAACCGACGGGTTGAGGGAAGGGTTCAGACTGTGCCTGGGCCCTGTGGTCTCTTCCAGGTCAGTGTATGGCATTTCCTTCCCCTTGCCCCAGGCACCTGGGAGCATGTCTGCACGTGGAGAAAGACTTTCCCGTGGGAAGCCGGGTTTTGTCAAACGGGTCCCAGTGCTCTGCTCCTCTCTTTTCCCTCTTGCTGCCAGAAGCCCAGGGAGGATGGGAGGGCTTAGAACATGGCTGGGCACTGTGGTTTCTTCCAGAGAAGTGGAGGCCATTTGCTTTACCTTGCCACAACCACTTGGGATAGGGTCTGCACCTCAGGAAAACTGTTTCCGTGGGAAGCCGGCTTTTTGCCAAGGGGTCTCAGGGCCGTGGGCCTCGGGTGTCCCTCCGGCTCCCCAAAGCACAGGGACGAGGTGAGGGGCTTAGACCATGCCTGGGCAATGTTGTTTCTTACACCTGGGTGTGTGGCATTTTGTTGAGCTGGCTACCCCCTCTTGGGATTGGTTTTCCACAGCAAGCGCCTATTGTTCGTCGGAAGCCGTTTTTGCTTCAGGGGTCTCCGGGCTGTGTTCGTTGGGGTTGAACTCCTGCTAGCAAAACCGCCGGGTTGAGGGAAGGGTTCAGACTGTGCCTGGGCCCTGTGGTCTCTTCCAGGTCAGTGTATGGCATTTCCTTCCCCTTGCCCCAGGCACCTGGGAGCATGTCTGCACGTGGAGAAAGACTTTCCCGTGGGAAGCCGGGTTTTGTCAAACGGGTCCCAGTGCTCTGCTCCTCTCTTTTCACTCCTGCTGCCAGAAGCCCAGGGAGGATGGGAGGGCTTAGAACATGGCTGGGCACTGTGGTTTCTTCCAGAGAAGTGGAGGGCATTTGCTTTACCTTGCCACAACCACTTGGGATAGGGTCTGCACCTCAGGAAAACTGTCTCCGTGGGAAGCCGGCTTTTTGCAAAGGGGTCTCAGGGCCGTGGGCCTCGGCTGTCCCTCCGGCTCCCCAAAGCACAGGGACGAGGTGAGGGGCTTAGACCATGCCTGGGCAATGTTGTTTCTTACACCTGGGTGTGTGGCATTTTGTTGAGCTGGCTTCCCCCACTTGGGATAGGTGTTCCACAGCAAGCACCTATTGATCGTCGGAAGCCGTTTTTGCCCCAGGGGTCTCCGGGCTGTGTTCGTTGGGGTTGAACTCCTGCTAGCAAAACCGCCGGGTTGAGGGAAGGGTTCAGACTGTGCCTGGGCCCTGTGGTCTCTTCCAGGTCAGTGTATGGCATTTCCTTCCCCTTGCCCCAGGCACCTGGGAGCATGTCTGCACGTGGAGAAAGACTTTCCCGTGGGAAGCCGGGTTTTCTCAAACGGGTCCCAGTGCTCTGCTCCTCTCTTTTCAGTCCTGCTGCCAGAAGCCCAGGGAGGATGGGAGGGCTTAGAACATGGCTGGGCACTGTGGTTTCTTCAAGAGAAGTGGAGGGCATTTGCTTTACCTTGCCACAACCACTTGGGATAGGGTGTGCACCTCAGGAAAACTGTTTCCGTGGGAAGCCGACTTTTTGCAAAGGGGTCTCAGGGCCGTGTGCCTCGGCTGTCCCTCCGGATCCCCAAAGCACAGGGACGAGGTGAGGGGCTTAGACCATGCCTGGGCAATGTTGTTTCTTACACCTGGGTGTGTGGCATTTTGTTGAGCTGGCCACCCCCTCTTGGGATTGGTTTTCCACAGCAAGCGCCTATTGTTCGTCGGAAGCCGTTTTTGCTTCAGGGGTCTCCGGGCTGTGTTCGTTGGGGTTGAACTCCTGCTAGCAAAACCGCCGGGTTGAGGGAAGGGTTCAGACTGTGCCTGGGCCCTGTGGTCTCTTCCAGGTCAGTGTATGGCATTTCCTTCCCCTTGCCACAGGCACCTGGGAGCATGTCTGCTCGTGGAGAAAGACTTTCCCGTGGAAAGCCGTGTTTTGTCAAACGGGTCCCAGTGCTCTGCTCCTCTCTTTTCACTCCTGCTGCCAGAAGCCCAGGGAGGATGGGAGGGCTTAGAACATGGCTGGGCATTGTGGTTTCTTCCAGAGAAGTGGAGGGCATTTGCTTTACCTTGCCACAACCACTTGGGATAGGGTCTGCACCTCAGGAAAACTGTCTCCGTGGGAAGCCGGCTTTTTGCAAAGGGGTCTCAGGGCCGTGGGCCTCGGCTGTCCCTCCGGCTCCCCAAAGCACAGGGACGAGGTGAGGGGCTTAGACCATGCCTGGGCAATGTTGTTTCTTACACCTGGGTGTGTGGCATTTTGTTGAGCTGGCGTCCCCCACTTGGGATAGGTGTTCCACAGCAAGCACCTATTGATCGTCGGAAGTCGTTTTTGCCCCAGGGGTCTCCGGGGTGTGTTCGTTGGGGTTGAACTCCTGCTAGCAAAACCGCCGGGTTGAGGGAAGGGTTCAGACTGTGCCTGGGCCCTGTGGTCTCTTCCAGGTCAGTGTATGGCATTTCCTTCCCCTTGCCCCAGGCACCTGGGAGCATGTCTGCACGTGGAGAAAGACTTTCCCGTGGGAAGCCGGGTTTTAAAAACGGATCCCAGTGCTCTGCTCCTCTCTTTTCACTCCTGCTGCCAGAAGCCCAGGGAGGATGGGAGGGCTTAGAACATGGCTGGGCACTGTGGTTTCTTCCAGAGAAGTGGAGGGCATTTGCTTTACCTTGCCACAACCACTTGGGATAGGGTCTGCACCTCAGGAAAACTGTCTCCGTGGGAAGCCGGCTTTTTGCCAAGGGGTCTCAGGGCCGTGGGTCTCGGCTGTCCCTCCGGCTCCCCAAAGCACAGGGACGAGGTGAGGGGCTTAGACCATGCCTGGGCAATGTTGTTTCTTACACCTGGGTGTGTGGCATTTTGTTGAGCTGGCTACCCCCACTTGGGATAGGAGTTCAACAGCAAGCACCTATTGTTCGTCAGAAGCTGTTTTTGCCCCAGGGGTCTCCGGGCTATGTTCGTTGGGGTTGAAATCCTGCTAGCAAAACCGCCGGGTTGAGGGAAGGGTTCAGACTGTGCCTGGGCCCTGTGGTCTCTTCCAGGTCAGTGTATGGCATTTCCTTCCCCTTGCCCCAGGCACCTGGGAGCATGTCTGCACGTGGAGAAAGACTTTCCCGTGGGAATCCGGGTTTTGTCAAACGGGTCCCAGTGCTCTGCTCCTCTCTTTTCACTCCTGCTGCCAGAAGCCCAGGGAGGATGGGAGGGCTTAGAACATGGCTGGGCACTGTGGTTTCTTCCAGAGAAGTGGAGGGCATTTGCTTTACCTTGCCACAACCACTTGGGATAGGGTCTGCACCTCAGGAAAACTGTCTCCGTGGGAAGCCGGCTTTTTGCAAAGGGGTCTCAGGGCCGTGGGTCTCGGCTGTCCCTCCGGCTCCCCAAAGCACAGGGACGAGGTGAGGGGCTTAGACCATGCCTGGGCAATGTTGTTTCTTACACCTGGGTGTGTGGCATTTTGTTGAGCTGGCTTCCCCCACTTGGGATAGGAGTTCAACAGCAAGCACCTATTGTTCGTCGGAAGCTGTTTTTGCCCCAGGGGTCTCCGGGCTATGTTCGTTGGGGTTGAACTCCTGCTAGCAAAACCGCCGGGTTGAGGGAAGGGTTCAGACTGTGCCTGGGCCCTGTGGTCTCTTCCAGGTCAGTGTATGGCATTTCCTTCCCCTTGCCCCAGGCACCTGGGAGCATGTCTGCACGTGGAGAAAGACTTTCCCGTGGAAAGCCGGGTTTTGTCAAACGGGTCCCAGTGCTCTGCTCCTCTCTTTTCACTCCTGCTGCCAGAAGCCCAGGGAGGATGGGAGGGCTTAGAACATGGCTGGGCATTGTGGTTTCTTCCAGAGAAGTGGAGGGCATTTGCTTTACCTTGCCACAACCACTTGGGATAGGGTCTGCACCACAGGAAAACTGTCTCTGTGGGAAGCCGGCTTTTTGCAAAGGGGTCTCAGGGCCGTGGGCCTCGGCTGTCCCTCCGGCTCCCCAAAGCACAGGGACGAGGTGAGGGGCTTAGACCATGCCTGGGCAATGTTGTTTCTTACACCTGGGTGTGTGGCATTTTGTTGAGCTGGCTACCCCCACTTGGGATAGGTGTTCCACAGCAAGCACCTACTGTACGTCGGAAGCCGTTTTTGCCCCAGGGGTCTCCGGGCTGTGTTCGTTGGGGTTGAACTCCTGCTAGCAAAACCGCCGGGTTGAGGGAAGGGTTCAGACTGTGCCTGGGCCCTGTGGTCTCTTCCAGGTCAGTGTATGGCATTTCCTTCCCCTTGCCCCAGGCACCTGGGAGCATGTCTGCACGTGGAGAAAGACTTTCCCGTGGAAAGCCGGGTTTTGTCAAACGGGTCCCAGTGCTCTGCTCCTCTCTTTTCACTCCTGCTGCCAGAAGCCCAGGGAGGATGGGAGGGCTTAGAACATGGCTCGGCATTGTGGTTTCTTCCAGAGAAGTGGAGGGCATTTGCTTTACCTTGCCACAACCACTTGGGATAGGGTCTGCACCTCAGGAAAACTGTCTCCGTGGGAAGCCGACTTTTTGCAAAGGGGTCTCAGGGCCGTGGGCCTCGGCTGTCCCTCCGGCTCCCCAAAGCACAGGGACGAGGTGAGGGGCTTAGACCATGCCTGGGCAATGTTGTTTCTTACACCTGGGTGTGTGGCATTTTGTTGAGCTGGCTTCCCCCACTTGGGATAGGTGTTCCACAGCAAGCACCTATTGATCGTCGGAAGCCGTTTTTGCCCCAGGGGTCTCCGGGGTGTGTTCGTTGGGGTTGAACTCCTGCTAGCAAAACCGCCGGGTTGAGGGAAGGGTTCAGACTGTGCCTGGGCCCTGTGGTCTCTTCCAGGTCAGTGTATGGCATTTCCTTCCCCTTGCCCCAGGCACGTGGGAGCATGTCTGCACGTGGAGAAAGACTTTCCCGTGGGAAGCCGGGTTTTTCAAACGGGTCCCAGTGCTCTGCTCCTCTCTTTTCACTCCTGCTGCCAGAAGCCAAGGGAGGATGGGAGGGCTTAGAACATGGCTGGGCACTGTGGTTTCTTCCAGAGAAGTGGAGAGCATTTGCTTTACCTTGCCACAACCACTTGGGATAGGGTGTGCACCTCAGGAAAACTGTTTCCGTGGGAAGCCGGCTTTTTGCAAAGGGGTCTCAGGGCCGTGTGCCTCGGCTGTCCCTCCGGCTCTCCAAAGCACAGGGACGAGGTGAGGGGCTTAGACCATGCCTGGGCAATGTTGTTTCTTACACCTGGGTGTGTGGCATTTTGTTGAGCTGGCTACCCCCACTTGGGATAGGTGTTCCACAGCAAGGACCTATTGTTCGTCGGAACCCGTTTTTGCCCCAGGGGTCTTCGGACTGCGTTCGTTGGGGTTGAAATCCTGCTAGCAAAACCGCCGGGTTGAGGGAAGGGTTCAGACTGTGCCTGGGCCCTGTGGTCTCTTCCAGGTCAGTGTATGGCATTTCCTTCCCCTTGCCACAGGCACCTGGGAGCATGTCTGCACGTGGAGAAAGACTTTCCCGTGGGAAGCCGGGTTTTGTCAAACGGGTCCCAGTGCTCTGCTCCTCTCTTTTCACTCCTGCTGCCAGAAGCCCAGGGAGGATGGGAGGGCTTAGAACATGGCTGGGCACTGTGGTTTCTTCCAGAGAAGTGGAGGGCATTTGCTTTACCTTGCCACAACCACTTGGGATAGGGTCTCCACCTCAGGAAAACTGTCTCCGTGGGAAGCCGGCTTTTTGCCAAGGGGTCTCAATGCCGTGGGCCTCGGCTGTCCCTCCGGCTCCCCAAAGCACAGGGACGAGGTAAGGGGCTTAGACCATGCCTGGGCAATGTTGTTTCTTACACCTGGGTGTGTGGCATTTTGTTGAGCTGGCCACCCCCTCTTGAGATTGGTTTTCCACAGCAAGCGCCTATTGTTCGTCGGAAGCCGTTTTTGCTTCAGGGGTCTCCGGGCTGTGTTCGTTGGGGTTCAACTCCTGCTAGCAAAACCGCCGGGTTGAGGGAAGGGTTCAGACTGTGCCTGGGCCCTGTGGTCTCTTCCAGGTCAGTGTATGGCATTTCCTTCCCCTTGCCCCAGGCACCAGGGAGCATGTCTGCACGTGGAGAAAGACTTTCCCGTGGGAAGCCGGGTTTTGTCAAACGGGTCCCAGTGCTCTGCTCCTCTCTTTTCACTCCTGCTGCCAGAAGCCCAGGGAGTATGGGAGGCTTAGAACATGGCTGGGCACTGTGGTTTCTTCCAGAGAAGTGGAGGGCATTTGCTTTACCTTGCCACAACCACTTGGGATAGGGTCTGCACCTCAGGAAAACTGTCTCCGTGGGAAGCCGGCTTTTTGCAAAGGGGTCTCAGGGCCGTGGGCCTCGGCTGTCCCTCCGGCTCCCCAAAGCACAGGGACGAGGTGAGGGGCTTAGACCATGCCTGGGCAATGTTGTTTCTTACACCTGGGTGTGTGGCATTTTGTTGAGCTGGCTTCCCCCACTTGGGATAGGTGTTCCACAGCAAGCACCTATTGATCGTCGGAAGTCGTTTTTGCCCCAGGGGTCTCCGGGCTGTGTTCGTTGGGGTTGAACTCCTGCTAGCAAAACCGCCGGGTTGAGGGAAGGGTTCAGACTGTGCCTGGGCCCTGTGGTCTCTTCCAGGTCAGTGTATGGCATTTCCTTCCCCTTGCCCCAGGCACCTGGGAGCATGTCTGCACGTGGAGAAAGACTTTCCCGTGGGAAGCCGGGTTTTGTCAAACGGGTCCCAGTGCTCTGCTCCTCTCTTTTCACTCCTGCTGCCAGAAGCCCAGGGAGGATGGGAGGGCTTAGAACATGGCTGGGCACTGTGGTTTCTTCCAGAGAAGTGGAGGCCATTTGCTTTACCTTGCCACAACCACTTGGGATAGGGTCTGCACCTCAGGAAAACTGTCTCCGTGGGAAGCCGGCTTTTTGCAAAGGGGTCTCAGGGCCGTGGGCCTCGGCTGTCCGTCCGGCTCCCCAAAGCACAGGGACGAGGTGAGGGGCTTAGACCATGCCTGGGCAATGTTGTTTCTTACACCTGGGTGTGTGGCATTTTGTTGAGCTGGCTTCCCCCACTTGGGATAGGTGTTCCACAGCAAGCACCTATTGATCGTCGGAAGTCGTTTTTGCCCCAGGGGTCTCCGGGCTGTGTTCGTTGGGGTTGAACTCCTGCTAGCAAAACCGCCGGGTTGAGGGAAGGGTTCAGACTGTGCCTGGGCCCTGTGGTCTCTTCCAGGTCAGTGTATGGCATTTCCTTCCCCTTGCCCCAGGCACCTGGGAGCATGTCTGCACGTGGAGAAAGACTTTCCCGTGGGAAGCCGGGTTTTGTCAAACGGGTCCCAGTGCTCTGCTCCTCTCTTTTCACTCCTGCTGCCAGAAGCCCAGGGAGGATGGGAGGGCTTAGAACATGGCTGGGCACTGTGGTTTCTTCCAGAGAAGTGGAGGCCATTTGCTTTACCTTGCCACAACCACTTGGGATAGGGTCTGCACCTCAGGAAAACTGTCTCCGTGGGAAGCCGGCTTTTTGCAAAGGGGTCTCAGGGCCGTGGGCCTCGGCTGTCCCTCCGGCTCCCCAAAGCACAGGGACGAGGTGAGGGGCTTAGACCATGCCTGGGCAATGTTGTTTCTTACACCTGGGTGTGTGGCATTTTGTTGAGCTGGCTACCCCCACTTGGGATAGGTGTTCCACATCAAGCACCTATTGTTCGTCGGAAGCCGTTTTTGCTTCAGGGGTCTCCGGGCTGTGTTCGTTGGGGTTGAACTCCTGCTAGCAAAACCGCCGGGTTGAGGGAAGGGTTCAGACTGTGCCTGGGCCCTGTGGTCTCTTCCAGGTCAGTGTATGGCATTTCCTTCCCCTTGCCCCAGGCACCTGGGAGCATGTCTGCACGTGGAGAAAGACTTTCCCGTGGGAAGCCGGGTTTTGTCAAACGGGTCCCAGTGCTCTGCTCCTCTCTTTTCCCTCCTGCTGCCAGAAGCCCAGGGAGGATGGGAGGGCTTAGAACATGGCTGGGCACTGTGGTTTCTTCCAGAGAAGTGGAGGGCATTTGCTTTTCCTTGCCACAACCACTTGGGATAGGGTCTGCACCTCAAGAAAACTGTCTCCGTGGGAAGCCGGCTTTTTGCAAAGGGGTCTCAGGGCCGTGGGCCTCGGGTGTCCCTCCGGCTCCCCAAAGCACAGGGACGAGGTGAGGGGCTTAGACCATGCCTGGGCAATGTTGTTTCTTACACCTGGGTGTGTGGCATTTTGTTGAGCTGGCTACCCCCACTTGGGATAGGTGTTCCACATCAAGCACCTATTGTTCGTCGGAAGCCGTTTTTGCCCCAGGGGTCTCCGGGCTGTGTTCGTTGGGGTTGAACTCCTGCTAGCAAAACCGCCGGGTTGAGGGAAGGGTTCAGACTGTGCCTGGGCCCTGTGGTCTCTTCCAGGTCAGTGTATGGCATTTCCTTCCCCTTGCCCCAGGCACCTGGGAGCATGTCTGCACGTGGAGAAAGACTTTCCCTTGGGAAGCCGGGTTTTGTCAAACGGGTCCCAGTGCTCTGCTCCTCTCTTTTCACTCCTGCTGCCAGAAGCCCAGGGAGGATGGGAGGGCTTAGAACATGGCTGGGCACTGTGGTTTCTTCCAGAGAAGTGGAGGGCATTTGCTTTACCTTGCCACAACCACTTGGGATAGGGTCTGCACCTCAGGAAAACTGTCTCCGTGGGAAGCCGGCTTTTTGCAAAGGGGTCTCAGGGCCGTGGGCCTCGGCTGTCCCTCCGGCTCCCCAAAGCACAGGGACGAGGTGAGGGGCTTAGACCATGCCTGGGCAATGTTGTTTCTTACACCTGGGTGTGTGGCATTTTGTTGAGCTGGCTTCCCCCACTTGGGATAGGTGTTCCACAGCAAGCACCTATTGATCGTCGGAAGTCGTTTTTGCCCCAGGGGTCTCCGGGCTGTGTTCGTTGGGGTTGAACTCCTGCTAGCAAAACCGCCGGGTTGAGGGAAGGGTTCAGACTGTGCCTGGGCCCTGTGGTCTCTTCCAGGTCAGTGTATGGCATTTCCTTCCCCTTGCCCCAGGCACCTGGGAGCATGTCTGCACGTGGAGAAAGACTTTCCCGTGGGAAGCCGGGTTTTCTCAAACGGGTCCCAGTGCTCTGCTCCTCTCTTTTCAGTCCTGCTGCCAGAAGCCCAGGGAGGATGGGAGGGCTTAGAACATGGCTGGGCACTGTGGTTTCTTCAAGAGAAGTGGAGGGCATTTGCTTTACCTTGCCACAACCACTTGGGATAGGGTGTGCACCTCAGGAAAACTGTTTCCGTGGGAAGCCGACTTTTTGCAAAGGGGTCTCAGGGCCGTGTGCCTCGGCTGTCCCTCCGGATCCCCAAAGCACAGGGACGAGGTGAGGGGCTTAGACCATGCCTGGGCAATGTTGTTTCTTACACCTGGGTGTGTGGCATTTTGTTGAGCTGGCTACCCCCGCTTGGGATAGGTGTTCCACAGCAAGCACCTATTGTTCGTCGGAAGACGTTTTTGCCCCAGGGGTCTCCGGGCTGTGTTCGTTGGGGTTGAACTCCTGATAGCAAAACCGACGGGTTGAGGGAAGGGTTCAGACTGTGCCTGGGCCCTGTGGTCTCTTCCAGGTCAGTGTATGGCATTTCCTTCCCCTTGCCCCAGGCACCTGGGAGCATGTCTGCACGTGGAGAAAGACTTTCCCGTGGGAAGCCGGGTTTTGTCAAACGGGTCCCAGTGCTCTGCTCCTCTCTTTTCCCTCTTGCTGCCAGAAGCCCAGGGAGGATGGGAGGGCTTAGAACATGGCTGGGCACTGTGGTTTCTTCCAGAGAAGTGGAGGCCATTTGCTTTACCTTGCCACAACCACTTGGGATAGGGTCTGCACCTCAGGAAAACTGTTTCCGTGGGAAGCCGGCTTTTTGCCAAGGGGTCTCAGGGCCGTGGGCCTCGGGTGTCCCTCCGACTCCCCAAAGCACAGGGACGAGGTGAGGGGCTTAGACCATGCCTGGGCAATGTTGTTTCTTACACCTGGGTGTGTGGCATTTTGTTGAGCTGGCTACCCCCTCTTGGGATTGGTTTTCCACAGCAAGCGCCTATTGTTCGTCGGAAGCCGTTTTTGCTTCAGGGGTCTCCGGGCTGTGTTCGTTGGGGTTGAACTCCTGCTAGCAAAACCGCCGGGTTGAGGGAAGGGTTCAGACTGTGCCTGGGCCCTGTGGTCTCTTCCAGGTCAGTGTATGGCATTTCCTTCCCCTTGCCCCAGGCACCTGGGAGCATGTCTGCACGTGGAGAAAGACTTTCCCGTGGGAAGCCGGGTTTTGTCAAACGGGTCCCAGTGCTCTGCTCCTCTCTTTTCACTCCTGCTGCCAGAAGCCCAGGGAGGATGGGAGGGCTTAGAACATGGCTGGGCACTGTGGTTTCTTCCAGAGAAGTGGAGGGCATTTGCTTTACCTTGCCACAACCACTTGGGATAGGGTCTGCACCTCAGGAAAACTGTCTCCGTGGGAAGCCGGCTTTTTGCAAAGGGGTCTCAGGGCCGTGGGCCTCGGCTGTCCCTCCGGCTCCCCAAAGCACAGGGACGAGGTGAGGGGCTTAGACCATGCCTGGGCAATGTTGTTTCTTACACCTGGGTGTGTGGCATTTTGTTGAGCTGGCTTCCCCCACTTGGGATAGGTGTTCCACAGCAAGCACCTATTGATCGTCGGAAGTCGTTTTTGCCCCAGGGGTCTCCGGGCTGTGTTCGTTGGGGTTGAACTCCTGCTAGCAAAACCGCCGGGTTGAGGGAAGGGTTCAGACTGTGCCTGGGCCCTGTGGTCTCTTCCAGGTCAGTGTATGGCATTTCCTTCCCCTTGCCCCAGGCACCTGGGAGCATGTCTGCACGTGGAGAAAGACTTTCCCGTGGGAAGCCGGGTTTTCTCAAACGGGTCCCAGTGCTCTGCTCCTCTCTTTTCAGTCCTGCTGCCAGAAGCCCAGGGAGGATGGGAGGGCTTAGAACATGGCTGGGCACTGTGGTTTCTTCAAGAGAAGTGGAGGGCATTTGCTTTACCTTGCCACAACCACTTGGGATAGGGTGTGCACCTCAGGAAAACTGTTTCCGTGGGAAGCCGACTTTTTGCAAAGGGGTCTCAGGGCCGTGTGCCTCGGCTGTCCCTCCGGATCCCCAAAGCACAGGGACGAGGTGAGGGGCTTAGACCATGCCTGGGCAATGTTGTTTCTTACACCTGGGTGTGTGGCATTTTGTTGAGCTGGCCACCCCCTCTTGGGATTGGTTTTCCACAGCAAGCGCCTATTGTTCGTCGGAAGCCGTTTTTGCTTCAGGGGTCTCCGGGCTGTGTTCGTTGGGGTTGAACTCCTGCTAGCAAAACCGCCGGGTTGAGGGAAGGGTTCAGACTGTGCCTGGGCCCTGTGGTCTCTTCCAGGTCAGTGTATGGCATTTCCTTCCCCTTGCCACAGGCACCTGGGAGCATGTCTGCTCGTGGAGAAAGACTTTCCCGTGGAAAGCCGGGTTTTGTCAAACGGGTCCCAGTGCTCTGCTCCTCTCTTTTCACTCCTGCTGCCAGAAGCCCAGGGAGGATGGGAGGGCTTAGAACATGGCTGGGCACTGTGGTTTCTTCCAGAGAAGTGGAGGGCATTTGCTTTACCTTGCCACAACCACTTGGGATAGGGTCTGCACCTCAGGAAAACGTCTCCGTGGGAAGCCGGCTTTTTGCCAAGGGGTCTCAGGGCCGTGGGCCTCGGCTGTCCCTCCGGCTCCCCAAAGCACAGGGACGAGGTGAGGGGCTTAGACCATGCCTGGGCAATGTTGTTTCTTACACCTGGGTGTGTGGCATTTTGTTGAGCTGGCTACCCCCACTTGGGATAGGAGTTCAACAGCAAGCACCTATTGTTAGTCAGAAGCTGTTTTTGCCCCAGGGGTCTCCGGGCTGTGTTCGTTGGGGTTGAACTCCAGCTAGCAAAACCGCCGGGTTGAGGGAAGGGTTCAGACTGTGCCTGGGCCCTGTGGTCTCTTCCAGGTCAGTGTATGGCATTTCCTTCCCCTTGCCCCAGGCACCTGGGAGCATGTCTGCACGTGGAGAAAGACTTTCCCGTGGAAAGCCGTGTTTTGTCAAACGGGTCCCAGTGCTCTGCTCCTCTCTTTTCACTCCTGCTGCCAGAAGCCCAGGGAGGATGGGAGGGCTTAGAACATGGCTGGGCATTGTGGTTTCTTCCAGAGAAGTGGAGGGCATTTGCTTTACCTTGCCACAACCACTTGGGATAGGGTCTGCACCTCAGGAAAACTGTCTCCGTGGGAAGCCGGCTTTTTGCAAAGGGGTCTCAGGGCCGTGGGCCTCGGCTGTCCCTCCGGCTCCCCAAAGCACAGGGACGAGGTGAGGGGCTTAGACCATGCCTGGGCAATGTTGTTTCTTACACCTGGGTGTGTGGCATTTTGTTGAGCTGGCGTCCCCCACTTGGGATAGGTGTTCCACAGCAAGCACCTATTGATCGTCGGAAGTCGTTTTTGCCCCAGGGGTCTCCGGGGTGTGTTCGTTGGGGTTGAACTCCTGCTAGCAAAACCGCCGGGTTGAGGGAAGGGTTCAGACTGTGCCTGGGCCCTGTGGTCTCTTCCAGGTCAGTGTATGGCATTTCCTTCCCCTTGCCCCAGGCACCTGGGAGCATGTCTGCACGTGGAGAAAGACTTTCCCGTGGGAAGCCGGGTTTTAAAAACGGATCCCAGTGCTCTGCTCCTCTCTTTTCACTCCTGCTGTCAGAAGCCCAGGGAGGATGGGAGGGCTTAGAACATGGCTGGGCACTGTGGTTTCTTCCAGAGAAGTGGAGGGCATTTGCTTTACCTTGCCACAACCACTTGGGATAGGGTCTGCACCTCAGGAAAACTGTCTCCGTGGGAAGCCGGCTTTTTGCCAAGGGGTCTCAGGGCCGTGGGTCTCGGCTGTCCCTCCGGCTCCCCAAAGCACAGGGACGAGGTGAGGGGCTTAGACCATGCCTGGGCAATGTTGTTTCTTACACCTGGGTGTGTGGCATTTTGTTGAGCTGGCTACCCCCACTTGGGATAGGAGTTCAACAGCAAGCACCTATTGTTCGTCAGAAGCTGTTTTTGCCCCAGGGGTCTCCGGGCTATGTTCGTTGGGGTTGAAATCCTGCTAGCAAAACCGCCGGGTTGAGGGAAGGGTTCAGACTGTGCCTGGGCCCTGTGGTCTCTTCCAGGTCAGTGTATGGCATTTCCTTCCCCTTGCCCCAGGCACCTGGGAGCATGTCTGCACGTGGAGAAAGACTTTCCCGTGGGAATCCGGGTTTTGTCAAACGGGTCCCAGTGCTCTGCTCCTCTCTTTTCACTCCTGCTGCCAGAAGCCCAGGGAGGATGGGAGGGCTTAGAACATGGCTGTGCACTGTGGTTTCTTCCAGAGAAGTGGAGGGCATTTGCTTTACCTTGCCACAACCACTTGGGATAGGGTCTGCACCTCAGGAAAACTGTCTCCGTGGGAAGCCGGCTTTTTGCAAAGGGGTCTCAGGGCCGTGGGCCTCGGCTGTCCCTCCGGCTCCCCAAAGCACAGGGACGAGGTGAGGGGCTTAGACCATGCCTGGGCAATGTTGTTTCTTACACCTGGGTGTGTGGCATTTTGTTGAGCTGGCTTCCCCCACTTGGGATAGGTGTTCCACAGCAAGCACCTATTGATCGTCGGAAGCCGTTTTTGCCCCAGGGGTCTTCGGACTGCGTTCGTTGGGGTTGAACTCCTGCTAGCAAAACCGCCGGGTTGAGGGAAGGGTTCAGACTGTGCCTGGGCCCTGTGGTCTCTTCCAGGTCAGTGTATGGCATTTCCTTCCCCTTGCCCCAGGCACCTGGGAGCATGTCTGCACGTGGAGAAAGACTTTCCCGTGGGAAGCCGGGTTTTAAAAACGGATCCCAGTGCTCTGCTCCTCTCTTTTCACTCCTGCTGTCAGAAGCCCAGGGAGGATGGGAGGGCTTAGAACATGGCTGGGCACTGTGGTTTCTTCCAGAGAAGTGGAGGGCATTTGCTTTACCTTGCCACAACCACTTGGGATAGGGTCTGCACCTCAGGAAAACTGTCTCCGTGGGAAGCCGGCTTTTTGCAAAGGGGTCTCAGGGCCGTGGGTCTCGGCTGTCCCTCCGGCTCCCCAAAGCACAGGGACGAGGTGAGGGGCTTAGACCATGCCTGGGCAATGTTGTTTCTTACACCTGGGTGTGTGGCATTTTGTTGAGCTGGCTACCCCCACTTGGGATAGGAGTTCAACAGCAAGCACCTATTGTTCGTCGGAAGCTGTTTTTGCCCCAGGGGTCTCCGGGCTATGTTCGTTGGGGTTGAACTCCTGCTAGCAAAACCGCCGGGTTGAGGGAAGGGTTCAGACTGTGCCTGGGCCCTGTGGTCTCTTCCAGGTCAGTGTATGGCATTTCCTTCCCCTTGCCCCAGGCACCTGGGAGCATGTCTGCACGTGGAGAAAGACTTTCCCGTGGAAAGCCGGGTTTTGTCAAACGGGTCCCAGTGCTCTGCTCCTCTCTTTTCACTCCTGCTGCCAGAAGCCCAGGGAGGATGGGAGGGCTTAGAACATGGCTGGGCATTGTGGTTTCTTCCAGAGAAGTGGAGGGCATTTGCTTTACCTTGCCACAACCACTTGGGATAGGGTCTGCACCACAGGAAAACTGTCTCTGTGGGAAGCCGGCTTTTTGCAAAGGGGTCTCAGGGCCGTGGGCCTCGGCTGTCCCTCCGGCTCCCCAAAGCACAGGGACGAGGTGAGGGGCTTAGACCATGCCTGGGCAATGTTGTTTCTTACACCTGGGTGTGTGGCATTTTGTTGAGCTGGCTACCCCCACTTGGGATAGGTGTTCCACAGCAAGCACCTACTGTACGTCGGAAGCCGTTTTTGCCCCAGGGGTCTCCGGGCTGTGTTCGTTGGGGTTGAACTCCTGCTAGCAAAACCGCCGGGTTGAGGGAAGGGTTCAGACTGTGCCTGGGCCCTGTGGTCTCTTCCAGGTCAGTGTATGGCATTTCCTTCCCCTTGCCCCAGGCACCTGGGAGCATGTCTGCACGTGGAGAAAGACTTTCCCGTGGAAAGCCGGGTTTTGTCAAACGGGTCCCAGTGCTCTGCTCCTCTCTTTTCACTCCTGCTGCCAGAAGCCCAGGGAGGATGGGAGGGCTTAGAACATGGCTCGGCATTGTGGTTTCTTCCAGAGAAGTGGAGGGCATTTGCTTTACCTTGCCACAACCACTTGGGATAGGGTCTGCACCTCAGGAAAACTGTCTCCGTGGGAAGCCGACTTTTTGCAAAGGGGTCTCAGGGCCGTGGGCCTCGGCTGTCCCTCCGGCTCCCCAAAGCACAGGGACGAGGTGAGGGGCTTAGACCATGCCTGGGCAATGTTGTTTCTTACACCTGGGTGTGTGGCATTTTGTTGAGCTGGCTTCCCCCACTTGGGATAGGTGTTCCACAGCAAGCACCTATTGATCGTCGGAAGCCGTTTTTGCCCCAGGGGTCTCCGGGGTGTGTTCGTTGGGGTTGAACTCCTGCTAGCAAAACCGCCGGGTTGAGGGAAGGGTTCAGACTGTGCCTGGGCCCTGTGGTCTCTTCCAGGTCAGTGTATGGCATTTCCTTCCCCTTGCCCCAGGCACGTGGGAGCATGTCTGCACGTGGAGAAAGACTTTCCCGTGGGAAGCCGGGTTTTTCAAACGGGTCCCAGTGCTCTGCTCCTCTCTTTTCACTCCTGCTGCCAGAAGCCAAGGGAGGATGGGAGGGCTTAGAACATGGCTGGGCACTGTGGTTTCTTCCAGAGAAGTGGAGGGCATTTGCTTTACCTTGCCACAACCACTTGGGATAGGGTGTGCACCTCAGGAAAACTGTTTCCGTGGGAAGCCGGCTTTTTGCAAAGGGGTCTCAGGGCCGTGTGCCTCGGCTGTCCCTCCGGCTCTCCAAAGCACAGGGACGAGGTGAGGGGCTTAGACCATGCCTGGGCAATGTTGTTTCTTACACCTGGGTGTGTGGCATTTTGTTGAGCTGGCTACCCCCACTTGGGATAGGTGTTCCACAGCAAGGACCTATTGTTCGTCGGAACCCGTTTTTGCCCCAGGGGTCTTCGGACTGCGTTCGTTGGGGTTGAAATCCTGCTAGCAAAACCGCCGGGTTGAGGGAAGGGTTCAGACTGTGCCTGGGCCCTGTGGTCTCTTCCAGGTCAGTGTATGGCATTTCCTTCCCCTTGCCACAGGCACCTGGGAGCATGTCTGCACGTGGAGAAAGACTTTCCCGTGGGAAGCCGGGTTTTGTCAAACGGGTCCCAGTGCTCTGCTCCTCTCTTTTCACTCCTGCTGCCAGAAGCCCAGGGAGGATGGGAGGGCTTAGAACATGGCTGGGCACTGTGGTTTCTTCCAGAGAAGTGGAGGGCATTTGCTTTACCTTGCCACAACCACTTGGGATAGGGTCTCCACCTCAGGAAAACTGTCTCCGTGGGAAGCCGGCTTTTTGCCAAGGGGTCTCAATGCCGTGGGCCTCGGCTGTCCCTCCGGCTCCCCAAAGCACAGGGACGAGGTAAGGGGCTTAGACCATGCCTGGGCAATGTTGTTTCTTACACCTGGGTGTGTGGCATTTTGTTGAGCTGGCCACCCCCTCTTGAGATTGGTTTTCCACAGCAAGCGCCTATTGTTCGTCGGAAGCCGTTTTTGCTTCAGGGGTCTCCGGGCTGTGTTCGTTGGGGTTCAACTCCTGCTAGCAAAACCGCCGGGTTGAGGGAAGGGTTCAGACTGTGCCTGGGCCCTGTGGTCTCTTCCAGGTCAGTGTATGGCATTTCCTTCCCCTTGCCCCAGGCACCAGGGAGCATGTCTGCACGTGGAGAAAGACTTTCCCGTGGGAAGCCGGGTTTTGTCAAACGGGTCCCAGTGCTCTGCTCCTCTCTTTTCACTCCTGCTGCCAGAAGCCCAGGGAGTATGGGAGGCTTAGAACATGGCTGGGCACTGTGGTTTCTTCCAGAGAAGTGGAGGGCATTTGCTTTACCTTGCCACAACCACTTGGGATAGGGTCTGCACCTCAGGAAAACTGTCTCCGTGGGAAGCCGGCTTTTTGCAAAGGGGTCTCAGGGCCGTGGGCCTCGGCTGTCCCTCCGGCTCCCCAAAGCACAGGGACGAGGTGAGGGGCTTAGACCATGCCTGGGCAATGTTGTTTCTTACACCTGGGTGTGTGGCATTTTGTTGAGCTGGCTTCCCCCACTTGGGATAGGTGTTCCACAGCAAGCACCTATTGATCGTCGGAAGTCGTTTTTGCCCCAGGGGTCTCCGGGCTGTGTTCGTTGGGGTTGAACTCCTGCTAGCAAAACCGCCGGGTTGAGGGAAGGGTTCAGACTGTGCCTGGGCCCTGTGGTCTCTTCCAGGTCAGTGTATGGCATTTCCTTCCCCTTGCCCCAGGCACCTGGGAGCATGTCTGCACGTGGAGAAAGACTTTCCCGTGGGAAGCCGGGTTTTGTCAAACGGGTCCCAGTGCTCTGCTCCTCTCTTTTCACTCCTGCTGCCAGAAGCCCAGGGAGGATGGGAGGGCTTAGAACATGGCTGGGCACTGTGGTTTCTTCCAGAGAAGTGGAGGCCATTTGCTTTACCTTGCCACAACCACTTGGGATAGGGTCTGCACCTCAGGAAAACTGTCTCCGTGGGAAGCCGGCTTTTTGCAAAGGGGTCTCAGGGCCGTGGGCCTCGGCTGTCCCTCCGGCTCCCCAAAGCACAGGGACGAGGTGAGGGGCTTAGACCATGCCTGGGCAATGTTGTTTCTTACACCTGGGTGTGTGTCATTTTGTTGAGCTGGCTACCCCCACTTGGGATAGGTGTTCCACATCAAGCACCTATTGTTCGTCGGAAGCCGTTTTTGCTTCAGGGGTCTCCGGGCTGTGTTCGTTGGGGTTGAACTCCTGCTAGCAAAACCGCCGGGTTGAGGGAAGGGTTCAGACTGTGCCTGGGCCCTGTGGTCTCTTCCAGGTCAGTGTATGGCATTTCCTTCCCCTTGCCCCAGGCACCTGGGAGCATGTCTGCACGTGGAGAAAGACTTTCCCGTGGGAAGCCGGGTTTTGTCAAACGGGTCCCAGTGCTCTGCTCCTCTCTTTTCCCTCCTGCTGCCAGAAGCCCAGGGAGGATGGGAGGGCTTAGAACATGGCTGGGCACTGTGGTTTCTTCCAGAGAAGTGGAGGGCATTTGCTTTTCCTTGCCACAACCACTTGGGATAGGGTCTGCACCTCAAGAAAACTGTCTCCGTGGGAAGCCGGCTTTTTGCAAAGGGGTCTCAGGGCCGTGGGCCTCGGGTGTCCCTCCGGCTCCCCAAAGCACAGGGACGAGGTGAGGGGCTTAGACCATGCCTGGGCAATGTTGTTTCTTACACCTGGGTGTGTGGCATTTTGTTGAGCTGGCTACCCCCACTTGGGATAGGTGTTCCACATCAAGCACCTATTGTTCGTCGGAAGCCGTTTTTGCCCCAGGGGTCTCCGGGCTGTGTTCGTTGGGGTTGAACTCCTGCTAGCAAAACCGCCGGGTTGAGGGAAGGGTTCAGACTGTGCCTGGGCCCTGTGGTCTCTTCCAGGTCAGTGTATGGCATTTCCTTCCCCTTGCCCCAGGCACCTGGGAGCATGTCTGCACGTGGAGAAAGACTTTCCCTTGGGAAGCCGGGTTTTGTCAAACGGGTCCCAGTGCTCTGCTCCTCTCTTTTCACTCCTGCTGCCAGAAGCCCAGGGAGGATGGGAGGGCTTAGAACATGGCTGGGCACTGTGGTTTCTTCCAGAGAAGTGGAGGGCATTTGCTTTACCTTGCCACAACCACTTGGGATAGGGTCTGCACCTCAGGAAAACTGTCTCCGTGGGAAGCCGGCTTTTTGCAAAGGGGTCTCAGGGCCGTGGGCCTCGGCTGTCCCTCCGGCTCCCCAAAGCACAGGGACGAGGTGAGGGGCTTAGACCATGCCTGGGCAATGTTGTTTCTTACACCTGGGTGTGTGGCATTTTGTTGAGCTGGCTTCCCCCACTTGGGATAGGTGTTCCACAGCAAGCACCTATTGATCGTCGGAAGCCGTTTTTGCCCCAGGGGTCTTCGGACTGCGTTCGTTGGGGTTGAACTCCTGCTAGCAAAACCGCCGGGTTGAGGGAAGGGTTCAGACTGTGCCTGGGCCCTGTGGTCTCTTCCAGGTCAGTGTATGGCATTTCCTTCCCCTTGCCCCAGGCACCTGGGAGCATGTCTGCACGTGGAGAAAGACTTTCCCGTGGGAAGCCGGGTTTTAAAAACGGATCCCAGTGCTCTGCTCCTCTCTTTTCACTCCTGCTGTCAGAAGCCCAGGGAGGATGGGAGGGCTTAGAACATGGCTGGGCACTGTGGTTTCTTCCAGAGAAGTGGAGGGCATTTGCTTTACCTTGCCACAACCACTTGGGATAGGGTCTGCACCTCAGGAAAACTGTCTCCGTGGGAAGCCGGCTTTTTGCAAAGGGGTCTCAGGGCCGTGGGTCTCGGCTGTCCCTCCGGCTCCCCAAAGCACAGGGACGAGGTGAGGGGCTTAGACCATGCCTGGGCAATGTTGTTTCTTACACCTGGGTGTGTGGCATTTTGTTGAGCTGGCTACCCCCACTTGGGATAGGAGTTCAACAGCAAGCACCTATTGTTCGTCGGAAGCTGTTTTTGCCCCAGGGGTCTCCGGGCTATGTTCGTTGGGGTTGAACTCCTGCTAGCAAAACCGCCGGGTTGAGGGAAGGGTTCAGACTGTGCCTGGGCCCTGTGGTCTCTTCCAGGTCAGTGTATGGCATTTCCTTCCCCTTGCCCCAGGCACCTGGGAGCATGTCTGCACGTGGAGAAAGACTTTCCCGTGGAAAGCCGGGTTTTGTCAAACGGGTCCCAGTGCTCTGCTCCTCTCTTTTCACTCCTGCTGCCAGAAGCCCAGGGAGGATGGGAGGGCTTAGAACATGGCTGGGCATTGTGGTTTCTTCCAGAGAAGTGGAGGGCATTTGCTTTACCTTGCCACAACCACTTGGGATAGGGTCTGCACCACAGGAAAACTGTCTCTGTGGGAAGCCGGCTTTTTGCAAAGGGGTCTCAGGGCCGTGGGCCTCGGCTGTCCCTCCGGCTCCCCAAAGCACAGGGACGAGGTGAGGGGCTTAGACCATGCCTGGGCAATGTTGTTTCTTACACCTGGGTGTGTGGCATTTTGTTGAGCTGGCTACCCCCACTTGGGATAGGTGTTCCACAGCAAGCACCTACTGTACGTCGGAAGCCGTTTTTGCCCCAGGGGTCTCCGGGCTGTGTTCGTTGGGGTTGAACTCCTGCTAGCAAAACCGCCGGGTTGAGGGAAGGGTTCAGACTGTGCCTGGGCCCTGTGGTCTCTTCCAGGTCAGTGTATGGCATTTCCTTCCCCTTGCCCCAGGCACCTGGGAGCATGTCTGCACGTGGAGAAAGACTTTCCCGTGGAAAGCCGGGTTTTGTCAAACGGGTCCCAGTGCTCTGCTCCTCTCTTTTCACTCCTGCTGCCAGAAGCCCAGGGAGGATGGGAGGGCTTAGAACATGGCTCGGCATTGTGGTTTCTTCCAGAGAAGTGGAGGGCATTTGCTTTACCTTGCCACAACCACTTGGGATAGGGTCTGCACCTCAGGAAAACTGTCTCCGTGGGAAGCCGACTTTTTGCAAAGGGGTCTCAGGGCCGTGGGCCTCGGCTGTCCCTCCGGCTCCCCAAAGCACAGGGACGAGGTGAGGGGCTTAGACCATGCCTGGGCAATGTTGTTTCTTACACCTGGGTGTGTGGCATTTTGTTGAGCTGGCTTCCCCCACTTGGGATAGGTGTTCCACAGCAAGCACCTATTGATCGTCGGAAGCCGTTTTTGCCCCAGGGGTCTCCGGGGTGTGTTCGTTGGGGTTGAACTCCTGCTAGCAAAACCGCCGGGTTGAGGGAAGGGTTCAGACTGTGCCTGGGCCCTGTGGTCTCTTCCAGGTCAGTGTATGGCATTTCCTTCCCCTTGCCCCAGGCACGTGGGAGCATGTCTGCACGTGGAGAAAGACTTTCCCGTGGGAAGCCGGGTTTTTCAAACGGGTCCCAGTGCTCTGCTCCTCTCTTTTCACTCCTGCTGCCAGAAGCCAAGGGAGGATGGGAGGGCTTAGAACATGGCTGGGCACTGTGGTTTCTTCCAGAGAAGTGGAGGGCATTTGCTTTACCTTGCCACAACCACTTGGGATAGGGTGTGCACCTCAGGAAAACTGTTTCCGTGGGAAGCCGGCTTTTTGCAAAGGGGTCTCAGGGCCGTGTGCCTCGGCTGTCCCTCCGGCTCTCCAAAGCACAGGGACGAGGTGAGGGGCTTAGACCATGCCTGGGCAATGTTGTTTCTTACACCTGGGTGTGTGGCATTTTGTTGAGCTGGCTACCCCCACTTGGGATAGGTGTTCCACAGCAAGGACCTATTGTTCGTCGGAACCCGTTTTTGCCCCAGGGGTCTTCGGACTGCGTTCGTTGGGGTTGAAATCCTGCTAGCAAAACCGCCGGGTTGAGGGAAGGGTTCAGACTGTGCCTGGGCCCTGTGGTCTCTTCCAGGTCAGTGTATGGCATTTCCTTCCCCTTGCCACAGGCACCTGGGAGCATGTCTGCACGTGGAGAAAGACTTTCCCGTGGGAAGCCGGGTTTTGTCAAACGGGTCCCAGTGCTCTGCTCCTCTCTTTTCACTCCTGCTGCCAGAAGCCCAGGGAGGATGGGAGGGCTTAGAACATGGCTGGGCACTGTGGTTTCTTCCAGAGAAGTGGAGGGCATTTGCTTTACCTTGCCACAACCACTTGGGATAGGGTCTGCACCTCAGGAAAACTGTCTCCGTGGGAAGCCGGCTTTTTGCCAAGGGGTCTCAATGCCGTGGGCCTCGGCTGTCCCTCCGGCTCCCCAAAGCACAGGGACGAGGTAAGGGGCTTAGACCATGCCTGGGCAATGTTGTTTCTTACACCTGGGTGTGTGGCATTTTGTTGAGCTGGCCACCCCCTCTTGAGATTGGTTTTCCACAGCAAGCGCCTATTGTTCGTCGGAAGCCGTTTTTGCTTCAGGGGTCTCCGGGCTGTGTTCGTTGGGGTTCAACTCCTGCTAGCAAAACCGCCGGGTTGAGGGAAGGGTTCAGACTGTGCCTGGGCCCTGTGGTCTCTTCCAGGTCAGTGTATGGCATTTCCTTCCCCTTGCCCCAGGCACCAGGGAGCATGTCTGCACGTGGAGAAAGACTTTCCCGTGGGAAGCCGGGTTTTGTCAAACGGGTCCCAGTGCTCTGCTCCTCTCTTTTCACTCCTGCTGCCAGAAGCCCAGGGAGTATGGGAGGCTTAGAACATGGCTGGGCACTGTGGTTTCTTCCAGAGAAGTGGAGGGCATTTGCTTTACCTTGCCACAACCACTTGGGATAGGGTCTGCACCTCAGGAAAACTGTCTCCGTGGGAAGCCGGCTTTTTGCAAAGGGGTCTCAGGGCCGTGGGCCTCGGCTGTCCCTCCGGCTCCCCAAAGCACAGGGACGAGGTGAGGGGCTTAGACCATGCCTGGGCAATGTTGTTTCTTACACCTGGGTGTGTGGCATTTTGTTGAGCTGGCTTCCCCCACTTGGGATAGGTGTTCCACAGCAAGCACCTATTGATCGTCGGAAGTCGTTTTTGCCCCAGGGGTCTCCGGGCTGTGTTCGTTGGGGTTGAACTCCTGCTAGCAAAACCGCCGGGTTGAGGGAAGGGTTCAGACTGTGCCTGGGCCCTGTGGTCTCTTCCAGGTCAGTGTATGGCATTTCCTTCCCCTTGCCCCAGGCACCTGGGAGCATGTCTGCACGTGGAGAAAGACTTTCCCGTGGGAAGCCGGGTTTTGTCAAACGGGTCCCAGTGCTCTGCTCCTCTCTTTTCACTCCTGCTGCCAGAAGCCCAGGGAGGATGGGAGGGCTTAGAACATGGCTGGGCACTGTGGTTTCTTCCAGAGAAGTGGAGGCCATTTGCTTTACCTTGCCACAACCACTTGGGATAGGGTCTGCACCTCAGGAAAACTGTCTCCGTGGGAAGCCGGCTTTTTGCAAAGGGGTCTCAGGGCCGTGGGCCTCGGCTGTCCCTCCGGCTCCCCAAAGCACAGGGACGAGGTGAGGGGCTTAGACCATGCCTGGGCAATGTTGTTTCTTACACCTGGGTGTGTGTCATTTTGTTGAGCTGGCTACCCCCACTTGGGATAGGTGTTCCACATCAAGCACCTATTGTTCGTCGGAAGCCGTTTTTGCTTCAGGGGTCTCCGGGCTGTGTTCGTTGGGGTTGAACTCCTGCTAGCAAAACCGCCGGGTTGAGGGAAGGGTTCAGACTGTGCCTGGGCCCTGTGGTCTCTTCCAGGTCAGTGTATGGCATTTCCTTCCCCTTGCCCCAGGCACCTGGGAGCATGTCTGCACGTGGAGAAAGACTTTCCCGTGGGAAGCCGGGTTTTGTCAAACGGGTCCCAGTGCTCTGCTCCTCTCTTTTCCCTCCTGCTGCCAGAAGCCCAGGGAGGATGGGAGGGCTTAGAACATGGCTGGGCACTGTGGTTTCTTCCAGAGAAGTGGAGGGCATTTGCTTTTCCTTGCCACAACCACTTGGGATAGGGTCTGCACCTCAAGAAAACTGTCTCCGTGGGAAGCCGGCTTTTTGCAAAGGGGTCTCAGGGCCGTGGGCCTCGGGTGTCCCTCCGGCTCCCCAAAGCACAGGGACGAGGTGAGGGGCTTAGACCATGCCTGGGCAATGTTGTTTCTTACACCTGGGTGTGTGGCATTTTGTTGAGCTGGCTACCCCCACTTGGGATAGGTGTTCCACATCAAGCACCTATTGTTCGTCGGAAGCCGTTTTTGCCCCAGGGGTCTCCGGGCTGTGTTCGTTGGGGTTGAACTCCTGCTAGCAAAACCGCCGGGTTGAGGGAAGGGTTCAGACTGTGCCTGGGCCCTGTGGTCTCTTCCAGGTCAGTGTATGGCATTTCCTTCCCCTTGCCCCAGGCACCTGGGAGCATGTCTGCACGTGGAGAAAGACTTTCCCTTGGGAAGCCGGGTTTTGTCAAACGGGTCCCAGTGCTCTGCTCCTCTCTTTTCACTCCTGCTGCCAGAAGCCCAGGGAGGATGGGAGGGCTTAGAACATGGCTGGGCACTGTGGTTTCTTCCAGAGAAGTGGAGGGCATTTGCTTTACCTTGCCACAACCACTTGGGATAGGGTCTGCACCTCAGGAAAACTGTCTCCGTGGGAAGCCGGCTTTTTGCAAAGGGGTCTCAGGGCCGTGGGCCTCGGCTGTCCCTCCGGCTCCCCAAAGCACAGGGACGAGGTGAGGGGCTTAGACCATGCCTGGGCAATGTTGTTTCTTACACCTGGGTGTGTGGCATTTTGTTGAGCTGGCTTCCCCCACTTGGGATAGGTGTTCCACAGCAAGCACCTATTGATCGTCGGAAGTCGTTTTTGCCCCAGGTGTCTCCGGGCTGTGTTCGTTGGGGTTGAACTCCTGCTAGCAAAACCGCCGGGTTGAGGGAAGGGTTCAGACTGTGCCTGGGCCCTGTGGTCTCTTCCAGGTCAGTGTATGGCATTTCCTTCCCCTTGCCCCAGGCACCTGGGAGCATGTCTGCACGTGGAGAAAGACTTTCCCGTGGGAAGCCGGGTTTTCTCAAACGGGTCCCAGTGCTCTGCTCCTCTCTTTTCAGTCCTGCTGCCAGAAGCCCAGGGAGGATGGGAGGGCTTAGAACATGGCTGGGCACTGTGGTTTCTTCCAGAGAAGTGGAGGGCATTTGCTTTACCTTGCCACAACCACTTGGGATAGGGTGTGCACCTCAGGAAAACTGTTTCCGTGGGAAGCCGACTTTTTGCAAAGGGGTCTCAGGGCCGTGTGCCTCGGCTGTCCCTCCGGATCCCCAAAGCACAGGGACGAGGTGAGGGGCTTAGACCATGCCTGGGCAATGTTGTTTCTTACACCTGGGTGTGTGGCATTTTGTTGAGCTGGCTACCCCCACTTGGGATAGGTGTTCCACAGCAAGCACCTATTGTTCGTCGGAAGACGTTTTTGCCCCAGGGGTCTCCGGGCTGTGTTCGTTGGGGTTGAACTCCTGATAGCAAAACCGACGGGTTGAGGGAAGGGTTCAGACTGTGCCTGGGCCCTGTGGTCTCTTCCAGGTCAGTGTATGGCATTTCCTTCCCCTTGCCCCAGGCACCTGGGAGCATGTCTGCACGTGGAGAAAGACTTTCCCGTGGGAAGCCGGGTTTTGTCAAACGGGTCCCAGTGCTCTGCTCCTCTCTTTTCCCTCTTGCTGCCAGAAGCCCAGGGAGGATGGGAGGGCTTAGAACATGGCTGGGCACTGTGGTTTCTTCCAGAGAAGTGGAGGCCATTTGCTTTACCTTGCCACAACCACTTGGGATAGGGTCTGCACCTCAGGAAAACTGTTTCCGTGGGAAGCCGGCTTTTTGCCAAGGGGTCTCAGGGCCGTGGGCCTCGGGTGTCCCTCCGGCTCCCCAAAGCACAGGGACGAGGTGAGGGGCTTAGACCATGCCTGGGCAATGTTGTTTCTTACACCTGGGTGTGTGGCATTTTGTTGAGCTGGCTACCCCCTCTTGGGATTGGTTTTCCACAGCAAGCGCCTATTGTTCGTCGGAAGCCGTTTTTGCTTCAGGGGTCTCCGGGCTGTGTTCGTTGGGGTTGAACTCCTGCTAGCAAAACCGCCGGTTTGAGGGAAGGGTTCAGACTGTGCCTGGGCCCTGTGGTCTCTTCCAGGTCAGTGTATGGCATTTCCTTCCCCTTGCCCCAGGCACCTGGGAGCATGTCTGCACGTGGAGAAAGACTTTCCCGTGGGAAGCCGGGTTTTGTCAAACGGGTCCCAGTGCTCTGCTCCTCTCTTTTCACTCCTGCTGCCAGAAGCCCAGGGAGGATGGGAGGGCTTAGAACATGGCTGGGCACTGTGGTTTCTTCCAGAGAAGTGGAGGGCATTTGCTTTACCTTGCCACAACCACTTGGGATAGGGTCTGCACCTCAGGAAAACTGTCTCCGTGGGAAGCCGGCTTTTTGCAAAGGGGTCTCAGGGCCGTGGGCCTCGGCTGTCCCTCCGGCTCCCCAAAGCACAGGGACGAGGTGAGGGGCTTAGACCATGCCTGGGCAATGTTGTTTCTTACACCTGGGTGTGTGGCATTTTGTTGAGCTGGCTTCCCCCACTTGGGATAGGTGTTCCACAGCAAGCACCTATTGATCGTCGGAAGTCGTTTTTGCCCCAGGGGTCTCCGGGCTGTGTTCGTTGGGGTTGAACTCCTGCTAGCAAAACCGCCGGGTTGAGGGAAGGGTTCAGACTGTGCCTGGGCCCTGTGGTCTCTTCCAGGTCAGTGTATGGCATTTCCTTCCCCTTGCCCCAGGCACCTGGGAGCATGTCTGCACGTGGAGAAAGACTTTCCCGTGGGAAGCCGGGTTTTCTCAAACGGGTCCCAGTGCTCTGCTCCTCTCTTTTCAGTCCTGCTGCCAGAAGCCCAGGGAGGATGGGAGGGCTTAGAACATGGCTGGGCACTGTGGTTTCTTCAAGAGAAGTGGAGGGCATTTGCTTTACCTTGCCACAACCACTTGGGATAGGGTGTGCACCTCAGGAAAACTGTTTCCGTGGGAAGCCGACTTTTTGCAAAGGGGTCTCAGGGCCGTGTGCCTCGGCTGTCCCTCCGGATCCCCAAAGCACAGGGACGAGGTGAGGGGCTTAGACCATGCCTGGGCAATGTTGTTTCTTACACCTGGGTGTGTGGCATTTTGTTGAGCTGGCCACCCCCTCTTGGGATTGGTTTTCCACAGCAAGCGCCTATTGTTCGTCGGAAGCCGTTTTTGCTTCAGGGGTCTCCGGGCTGTGTTCGTTGGGGTTGAACTCCTGCTAGCAAAACCGCCGGGTTGAGGGAAGGGTTCAGACTGTGCCTGGGCCCTGTGGTCTCTTCCAGGTCAGTGTATGGCATTTCCTTCCCCTTGCCACAGGCACCTGGGAGCATGTCTGCTCGTGGAGAAAGACTTTCCCGTGGAAAGCCGGGTTTTGTCAAACGGGTCCCAGTGCTCTGCTCCTCTCTTTTCACTCCTGCTGCCAGAAGCCCAGGGAGGATGGGAGGGCTTAGAACATGGCTGGGCACCGTGGTTTCTTCCAGAGAAGTGGAGGGCATTTGCTTTACCTTGCCACAACCACTTGGGATAGGGTCTGCACCTCAGGAAAACGTCTCCGTGGGAAGCCGGCTTTTTGCCAAGGGGTCTCAGGGCCGTGGGCCTCGGCTGTCCCTCCAGCTCCCCAAAGGACAGGGACGAGGTGAGGGGCTTAGACCATGCCTGGGCAATGTTGTTTCTTACACCTGGGTGTGTGGCATTTTGTTGAGCTGGCTACCCCCACTTGGGATAGGAGTTCAACAGCAAGCACCTATTGTTAGTCAGAAGCTGTTTTTGCCCCAGGGGTCTCCGGGCTGTGTTCGTTGGGGTTGAACTCCAGCTAGCAAAACCGCCGGGTTGAGGGAAGGGTTCAGACTGTGCCTGGGCCCTGTGGTCTCTTCCAGGTCAGTGTATGGCATTTCCTTCCCCTTGCCCCAGGCACCTGGGAGCATGTCTGCACGTGGAGAAAGACTTTCCCGTGGAAAGCCGTGTTTTGTCAAACGGGTCCCAGTGCTCTGCTCCTCTCTTTTCACTCCTGCTGCCAGAAGCCCAGGGAGGATGGGAGGGCTTAGAACATGGCTGGGCATTGTGGTTTCTTCCAGAGAAGTGGAGGGCATTTGCTTTACCTTGCCACAACCACTTGGGATAGGGTCTGCACCTCAGGAAAACTGTCTCCGTGGGAAGCCGGCTTTTTGCAAAGGGGTCTCAGGGCCGTGGGCCTCGGCTGTCCCTCCGGCTCCCCAAAGCACAGGGACGAGGTGAGGGGCTTAGACCATGCCTGGGCAATGTTGTTTCTTACACCTGGGTGTGTGGCATTTTGTTGAGCTGGCGTCCCCCACTTGGGATAGGTGTTCCACAGCAAGCACCTATTGATCGTCGGAAGTCGTTTTTGCCCCAGGGGTCTCCGGGGTGTGTTCGTTGGGGTTGAACTCCTGCTAGCAAAACCGCCGGGTTGAGGGAAGGGTTCAGACTGTGCCTGGGCCCTGTGGTCTCTTCCAGGTCAGTGTATGGCATTTCCTTCCCCTTGCCCCAGGCACCTGGGAGCATGTCTGCACGTGGAGAAAGACTTTCCCGTGGGAAGCCGGGTTTTAAAAACGGATCCCAGTGCTCTGCTCCTCTCTTTTCACTCCTGCTGTCAGAAGCCCAGGGAGGATGGGAGGGCTTAGAACATGGCTGGGCACTGTGGTTTCTTCCAGAGAAGTGGAGGGCATTTGCTTTACCTTGCCACAACCACTTGGGATAGGGTCTGCACCTCAGGAAAACTGTCTCCGTGGGAAGCCGGCTTTTTGCCAAGGGGTCTCAGGGCCGTGGGTCTCGGCTGTCCCTCCGGCTCCCCAAAGCACAGGGACGAGGTGAGGGGCTTAGACCATGCCTGGGCAATGTTGTTTCTTACACCTGGGTGTGTGGCATTTTGTTGAGCTGGCTACCCCCACTTGGGATAGGAGTTCAACAGCAAGCACCTATTGTTCGTCAGAAGCTGTTTTTGCCCCAGGGGTCTCCGGGCTATGTTCGTTGGGGTTGAAATCCTGCTAGCAAAACCGCCGGGTTGAGGGAAGGGTTCAGACTGTGCCTGGGCCCTGTGGTCTCTTCCAGGTCAGTGTATGGCATTTCCTTCCCCTTGCCCCAGGCACCTGGGAGCATGTCTGCACGTGGAGAAAGACTTTCCCGTGGGAATCCGTGTTTTGTCAAACGGGTCCCAGTGCTCTGCTCCTCTCTTTTCACTCCTGCTGCCAGAAGCCCAGGGAGGATGGGAGGGCTTAGAACATGGCTGTGCACTGTGGTTTCTTCCAGAGAAGTGGAGGGCATTTGCTTTACCTTGCCACAACCACTTGGGATAGGGTCTGCACCTCAGGAAAACTGTCTCCGTGGGAAGCCGGCTTTTTGCAAAGGGGTCTCAGGGCCGTGGGCCTCGGCTGTCCCTCCGGCTCCCCAAAGCACAGGGACGAGGTGAGGGGCTTAGACCATGCCTGGGCAATGTTGTTTCTTACACCTGGGTGTGTGGCATTTTGTTGAGCTGGCTTCCCCCACTTGGGATAGGTGTTCCACAGCAAGCACCTATTGATCGTCGGAAGCCGTTTTTGTCCCAGGGGTCTCCGGGGTGTGTTCGTTGGGGTTGAACTCCTGCTAGCAAAACCGCCGGGTTGAGGGAAGGGTTCAGACTGTGCCTGGGCCCTGTGGTCTCTTCCAGGTCAGTGTATGGCATTTCCTTCCCCTTGCCCCAGGCACCTGGGAGCATGTCTGCACGTGGAGAAAGACTTTCCCGTGGGAAGCCGGGTTTTAAAAACGGGTCCCAGTGCTCTGCTCCTCTCTTTTCACTCCTGCTGCCAGAAGCCCAGGGAGGATGGGAGGGCTTAGAACATGGCTGGGCACTGTGGTTTCTTCCAGAGAAGTGGAGGGGATTTGCTTTACTTTGCCACAACCACTTGGGATAGGGTCTGCACCTCAGGAAAACTGTCTCCGTGGGAAGCCGGCTTTTTGCCAAGGGGTCTCAATGCCGTGGGCCTCGGCTGTCCCTCCGGCTCCCCAAAGCACAGGGACGAGGTGAGGGGCTTAGACCATGCCTGGGCAATTTGTTTCTTACACCTGGGTGTGTGGCATTTTGTTGAGCTGGCTACCCCCACTTGGGATAGGAGTTCAACAGCAAGCACCTATTGTTCGTCAGAAGCTGTTTTTGCCCCAGGGGTCTCCGGGCTATGTTCGTTGGGGTTGAACTCCTGCTAGCAAAACCGCCGGGTTGAGGGAAGGGTTCAGACTGTGCCTGGGCCCTGTGGTCTCTTCCAGGTCAGTGTATGGCATTTCCTTCCCCTTGCCCCAGGCACCTGGGAGCATGTCTGCACGTGGAGAAAGACTTTCCCGTGGAAAGCCGGGTTTTGTCAAACGGGTCCCAGTGCTCTGCTCCTCTCTTTTCACTCCTGCTGCCAGAAGCCCAGGGAGGATGGGAGGGCTTAGAACATGGCTGGGCATTGTGGTTTCTTCCAGAGAAGTGGAGGGCATTTGCTTTACCTTGCCACAACCACTTGGGATAGGGTCTGCACCACAGGAAAACTGTCTCTGTGGGAAGCCGTCTTTTTGCAAAGGGGTCTCAGGGCCGTGGGCCTCGGCTGTCCCTCCGGCTCCCCAAAGCACAGGGACGAGGTGAGGGGCTTAGACCATGCCTGGGCAATGTTGTTTCTTACACCTGGGTGTGTGGCATTTTGTTGAGCTGGCTACCCCCACTTGGGATAGGTGTTCCACAGCAAGCACCTACTGTACGTCGGAAGCCGTTTTTGCCCCAGGGGTCTCCGGGCTGTGTTCGTTGGGGTTGAACTCCTGCTAGCAAAACCGCCGGGTTGAGGGAAGGGTTCAGACTGTGCCTGGGCCCTGTGGTCTCTTCCAGGTCAGTGTATGGCATTTCCTTCCCCTTGCCCCAGGCACGTGGGAGCATGTCTGCACGTGGAGAAAGACTTTCCCGTGGGAAGCCGGGTTTTTCAAACGGGTCCCAGTGCTCTGCTCCTCTCTTTTCACTCCTGCTGCCAGAAGCCAAGGGAGGATGGGAGGGCTTAGAACATGGCTGGGCACTGTGGTTTCTTCCAGAGAAGTGGAGGGCATTTGCTTTACCTTGCCACAACCACTTGGGATAGGGTGTGCACCTCAGGAAAACTGTTTCCGTGGGAAGCCGGCTTTTTGCAAAGGGGTCTCAGGGCCGTGTGCCTCGGCTGTCCCTCCGGCTCTCCAAAGCACAGGGACGAGGTGAGGGGCTTAGACCATGCCTGGGCAATGTTGTTTCTTACACCTGGGTGTGTGGCATTTTGTTGAGCTGGCTACCCCCACTTGGGATAGGTGTTCCACAGCAAGCAGCTATTGTTCGTCGGAACCCGTTTTTGCCCCAGGGGTCTTCGGACTGCGTTCGTTGGGGTTGAAATCCTGCTAGCAAAACCGCCGGGTTGAGGGAAGTGTTCAGACTGTGCCTGGGCCCTGTGGTCTCTTACAGGTCAGTGTATGGCATTTCCTTCCCCTTGCCACAGGCACCTGGGAGCATGTCTGCACGTGGAGAAAGACTTTCCCGTGGGAAGCCGGGTTTTGTCAAACGGGTCCCAGTGCTCTGCTCCTCTCTTTTCACTCCTGCTGCCAGAAGCCCAGGGAGGATGGGAGGGCTTAGAACATGGCTGGGCACTGTGGTTTCTTCCAGAGAAGTGGAGGGCATTTGCTTTACCTTGCCACAACCACTTGGGATAGGGGCTCCACCTCAGGAAAACTGTCTCCGTGGGAAGCCGGCTTTTTGCCAAGGGGTCTATATGCCGTGGGCCTCGGCTGTCCCTCCGGCTCCCCAAAGCACAGGGACGAGGTAAGGGGCTTAGACCATGCCTGGGCAATGTTGTTTCTTACACCTGGGTGTGTGGCATTTTGTTGAGCTGGCCACCCCCTCTTGGGATTGGTTTTCCACAGCAAGCGCCTATTGTTCGTCGGAAGCCGTTTTTGCTTCAGGGGTCTCCGGGCTGTGTTCGTTGGGGTTG
The DNA here is from genome assembly GCF_023065955.2 of Ursus arctos. Lineage (NCBI taxonomy): Eukaryota > Metazoa > Chordata > Mammalia > Carnivora > Ursidae > Ursus > Ursus arctos. Next base: position 60,292,494 of record NW_026622841.1, read on the forward strand.
AACTCCTGCTAGCAAAACCGCCGGGTTGAGGGAAGGGTTCAGACTGTGCCTGGGCCCTGTGGTCTCTTCCAGGTCAGTGTATGGCATTTCCTTCCCCTTACCCCAGGCACCTGGGAGCATGTCTGCACGTGGAGAAAGACTTTCCCGTGGGAAGCCGGGTTTTGTCAAACGGGTCCCAGTGCTCTGCTCCTCTCTTTTCACTCCTGCTGCCAGAAGCCCAGGGAGGATGGGAGGGCTTAGAACATGGCTGGGCACTGTGGTTTCTTCCAGAGAAGTGGAGGGCATTTGCTTTACCTTGCCACAACCACTTGGGATAGGGTCTGCACCTCAGGAAAACTGTCTCCGTGGGAAGCCGGCTTTTTGCAAAGGGGTCTCAGGGCCGTGGGCCTCGGCTGTCCCTCCGGCTCCCCAAAGCACAGGGACGAGGTGAGGGGCTTAGACCATGCCTGGGCAATGTTGTTTCTTACACCTGGGTGTGTGGCATTTTGTTGAGCTGGCTTCCCCCACTTGGGATAGGTGTTCCACAGCAAGCACCTATTGATCGTCGGAAGTCGTTTTTGCCCCAGGGGTCTCCGGGCTGTGTTCGTTGGGGTTGAACTCCTGCTAGCAAAACCGCCGGGTTGAGGGAAGTGTTCAGACTGTGCCTGGGCCCTGTGGTCTCTTCCAGGTCAGTGTATGGCCTTTCCTTCCCCTTGCCCCAGGCACCTGGGAGCATGTCTGCACGTGGAGAAAGACTTTCCCGTGGGAAGCCGGGTTTTGTCAAACGGGTCCCAGTGCTCTGCTCCTCTCTTTTCCCTCTTGCTGCCAGAAGCCCAGGGAGGATGGGAGGGCTTAGAACATGGCTGGGCACTGTGGTTTCTTCAAGAGAAGTGGAGGGCATTTGCTTTACCTTGCCACAACCACTTGGGATAGGGTCTGCACCTCAGGAAAACTGTTTCCGTGGGAAGCCGGCTTTTTGCAAAGGGGTCTCAGGGCCGTGGGTCTCGGGTGTCCCTCCGGCTCCCCAAAGCACAGGGACGAAGTGAGGGGCTTAGACCATGCCTGGGCAATGTTGTTTCTTACACCTGGGTGTGTGGCATTTTGTTGAGCTGGCTACCCCCTCTTGGGATTGGTTTTCCACAGCAAGCGCCTATTGTTCGTCGGAAGCCGTTTTTGCTTCAGGGGTCTCCGGGCTGTGTTCGTTGGGGTTGAACTCCTGCTAGCAAAACCGCCGGGTTGAGGGAAGGGTTCAGACTGTGCCTGGGCCCTGTGGTCTCTTCCAGGTCAGTGTATGGCATTTCCTTCCCCTTGCCCCAGGCACCTGGGAGCATGTCTGCACGTGGAGAAAGAGTTTCCCGTGGGAAGCCGGGTTTTGTCAAACGGGTCCCAGTGCTCTGCTCCTCTCTTTTCACTCCTGCTGCCAGAAGCCCAGGGAGGATGGGAGGGCTTAGAACATGGCTGGGCACTGTGGTTTCTTCCAGAGAAGTGGAGGGCATTTGCTTTACCTTGCCACAACCACTTGGGATAGGGTCTGCACCTCAGGAAAACTGTCTCCGTGGGAAGCCGGCTTTTTGCAAAGGGGTCTCAGGGCCGTGGGCCTCGGCTGTCCCTCCGGCTCCCCAAAGCACAGGGACGAGGTGAGGGGCTTAGACCATGCCTGGGCAATGTTGTTTCTTACACCTGGGTGTGTGGCATTTTGTTGAGCTGGCTTCCCCCACTTGGGATAGGTGTTCCACAGCAAGCACCTATTGATCGTCGGAAGCCGTTTTTGCCCCAGGGGTCTCCGGGCTGTGTTCGTTGGGGTTGAACTCCTGCTAGCAAAACCGCCGGGTTGAGGGAAGGGTTCAGACTGTGCCTGGGCCCTGTGGTCTCTTCCAGGTCAGTGTATGGCATTTCCTTCCCCTTGCCCCAGGCACCTGGGAGCATGTCTGCACGTGGAGAAAGACTTTCCCGTGGGAAGCCGGGTTTTCTCAAACGGGTCCCAGTGCTCTGCTCCTCTCTTTTCAGTCCTGCTGCCAGAAGCCCAGGGAGGATGGGAGGGCTTAGAACATGGCAGGGCACTGTGGTTTCTTCAAGAGAAGTGGAGGGCATTTGCTTTACCTTGCCACAACCACTTGGGATAGGGTGTGCACGTCAGGAAAACTGTTTCCGTGGGAAGCCGACTTTTTGCAAAGGGGTCTCAGGGCCGTGTGCCTCGGCTGTCCCTCCGGATCCCCAAAGCACAGGGACGAGGTGAGGGGCTTAGACCATGCCTGGGCAATGTTGTTTCTTACACCTGGGTGTGTGGCATTTTGTTGAGCTGGCTACCCCCACTTGGGATAGGAGTTCAACAGCAAGCACCTATTGTTCGTCAGAAGCTGTTTTTGCCCCAGGGGTCTCCGGGCTATGTTCGTTGGGGTTGAAATCCTGCTAGCAAAACCGCCGGGTTGAGGGAAGGGTTCAGACTGTGCCTGGGCCCTGTGGTCTCTTCCAGGTCTGTGTATGGCATTTCCTTCCCCTTGCCCCAGGCACCTGGGAGCATGTCTGCACGTGGAGAAAGACTTTCCCGTGGGAATCCGTGTTTTGTCAAACGGGTCCCAGTGCTCTGCTCCTCTCTTTTCACTCCTGCTGCCAGAAGCCCAGGGAGGATGGGAGGGCTTAGAACATGGCTGTGCACTGTGGTTTCTTCCAGAGAAGTGGAGGGCATTTGCTTTACCTTGCCACAACCACTTGGGATAGGGTCTGCACCTCAGGAAAACTGTCTCCGTGGGAAGCCGGCTTTTTGCAAAGGGGTCTCAGGGCCGTGGGCCTCGGCTGTCCCTCCGGCTCCCCAAAGCACAGGGACGAGGTGAGGGGCTTAGACCATGCCTGGGCAATGTTGTTTCTTACACCTGGGTGTGTGGCATTTTGTTGAGCTGGCTTCCCCCACTTGGGATAGGTGTTCCACAGCAAGCACCTATTGATCGTCGGAAGCCGTTTTTGTCCCAGGGGTCTCCGGGGTGTGTTCGTTGGGGTTGAACTCCTGCTAGCAAAACCGCCGGGTTGAGGGAAGGGTTCAGACTGTGCCTGGGCCCTGTGGTCTCTTCCAGGTCAGTGTATGGCATTTCCTTCCCCTTGCCCCAGGCACCTGGGAGCATGTCTGCACGTGGAGAAAGACTTTCCCGTGGGAAGCCGGGTTTTAAAAACGGGTCCCAGTGCTCTGCTCCTCTCTTTTCACTCCTGCTGCCAGAAGCCCAGGGAGGATGGGAGGGCTTAGAACATGGCTGGGCACTGTGGTTTCTTCCAGAGAAGTGGAGGGGATTTGCTTTACTTTGCCACAACCACTTGGGATAGGGTCTGCACCTCAGGAAAACTGTCTCCGTGGGAAGCCGGCTTTTTGCCAAGGGGTCTCAATGCCGTGGGCCTCGGCTGTCCCTCCGGCTCCCCAAAGCACAGGGACGAGGTGAGGGGCTTAGACCATGCCTGGGCAATTTGTTTCTTACACCTGGGTGTGTGGCATTTTGTTGAGCTGGCTACCCCCACTTGGGATAGGAGTTCAACAGCAAGCACCTATTGTTCGTCAGAAGCTGTTTTTGCCCCAGGGGTCTCCGGGCTATGTTCGTTGGGGTTGAACTCCTGCTAGCAAAACCGCCGGGTTGAGGGAAGGGTTCAGACTGTGCCTGGGCCCTGTGGTCTCTTCCAGGTCAGTGTATGGCATTTCCTTCCCCTTGCCCCAGGCACCTGGGAGCATGTCTGCACGTGGAGAAAGACTTTCCCGTGGAAAGCCGGGTTTTGTCAAACGGGTCCCAGTGCTCTGCTCCTCTCTTTTCACTCCTGCTGCCAGAAGCCCAGGGAGGATGGGAGGGCTTAGAACATGGCTGGGCATTGTGGTTTCTTCCAGAGAAGTGGAGGGCATTTGCTTTACCTTGCCACAACCACTTGGGATAGGGTCTGCACCACAGGAAAACTGTCTCTGTGGGAAGCCGTCTTTTTGCAAAGGGGTCTCAGGGCCGTGGGCCTCGGCTGTCCCTCCGGCTCCCCAAAGCACAGGGACGAGGTGAGGGGCTTAGACCATGCCTGGGCAATGTTGTTTCTTACACCTGGGTGTGTGGCATTTTGTTGAGCTGGCTACCCCCACTTGGGATAGGTGTTCCACAGCAAGCACCTACTGTACGTCGGAAGCCGTTTTTGCCCCAGGGGTCTCCGGGCTGTGTTCGTTGGGGTTGAACTCCTGCTAGCAAAACCGCCGGGTTGAGGGAAGGGTTCAGACTGTGCCTGGGCCCTGTGGTCTCTTCCAGGTCAGTGTATGGCATTTCCTTCCCCTTGCCCCAGGCACGTGGGAGCATGTCTGCACGTGGAGAAAGACTTTCCCGTGGGAAGCCGGGTTTTTCAAACGGGTCCCAGTGCTCTGCTCCTCTCTTTTCACTCCTGCTGCCAGAAGCCAAGGGAGGATGGGAGGGCTTAGAACATGGCTGGGCACTGTGGTTTCTTCCAGAGAAGTGGAGGGCATTTGCTTTACCTTGCCACAACCACTTGGGATAGGGTGTGCACCTCAGGAAAACTGTTTCCGTGGGAAGCCGGCTTTTTGCAAAGGGGTCTCAGGGCCGTGTGCCTCGGCTGTCCCTCCGGCTCTCCAAAGCACAGGGACGAGGTGAGGGGCTTAGACCATGCCTGGGCAATGTTGTTTCTTACACCTGGGTGTGTGGCATTTTGTTGAGCTGGCTACCCCCACTTGGGATAGGTGTTCCACAGCAAGCAGCTATTGTTCGTCGGAACCCGTTTTTGCCCCAGGGGTCTTCGGACTGCGTTCGTTGGGGTTGAAATCCTGCTAGCAAAACCGCCGGGTTGAGGGAAGTGTTCAGACTGTGCCTGGGCCCTGTGGTCTCTTACAGGTCAGTGTATGGCATTTCCTTCCCCTTGCCACAGGCACCTGGGAGCATGTCTGCACGTGGAGAAAGACTTTCCCGTGGGAAGCCGGGTTTTGTCAAACGGGTCCCAGTGCTCTGCTCCTCTCTTTTCACTCCTGCTGCCAGAAGCCCAGGGAGGATGGGAGGGCTTAGAACATGGCTGGGCACTGTGGTTTCTTCCAGAGAAGTGGAGGGCATTTGCTTTACCTTGCCACAACCACTTGGGATAGGGTCTCCACCTCAGGAAAACTGTCTCCGTGGGAAGCCGGCTTTTTGCCAAGGGGTCTATATGCCGTGGGCCTCGGCTGTCCCTCCGGCTCCCCAAAGCACAGGGACGAGGTAAGGGGCTTAGACCATGCCTGGGCAATGTTGTTTCTTACACCTGGGTGTGTGGCATTTTGTTGAGCTGGCCACCCCCTCTTGGGATTGGTTTTCCACAGCAAGCGCCTATTGTTCGTCGGAAGCCGTTTTTGCTTCAGGGGTCTCCGGGCTGTGTTCGTTGGGGTTGAACTCCTGCTAGCAAAACCGCCGGGTTGAGGGAAGGGTTCAGACTGTGCCTGGGCCCTGTGGTCTCTTCCAGGTCAGTGTATGGCATTTCCTTCCCCTTACCCCAGGCACCTGGGAGCATGTCTGCACGTGGAGAAAGACTTTCCCGTGGGAAGCCGGGTTTTGTCAAACGGGTCCCAGTGCTCTGCTCCTCTCTTTTCACTCCTGCTGCCAGAAGCCCAGGGAGGATGGGAGGGCTTAGAACATGGCTGGGCACTGTGGTTTCTTCCAGAGAAGTGGAGGGCATTTGCTTTACCTTGCCACAACCACTTGGGATAGGGTCTGCACCTCAGGAAAACTGTCTCCGTGGGAAGCCGGCTTTTTGCAAAGGGGTCTCAGGGCCGTGGGCCTCGGCTGTCCCTCCGGCTCCCCAAAGCACAGGGACGAGGTGAGGGGCTTAGACCATGCCTGGGCAATGTTGTTTCTTACACCTGGGTGTGTGGCATTTTGTTGAGCTGGCTTCCCCCACTTGGGATAGGTGTTCCACAGCAAGCACCTATTGATCGTCGGAAGTCGTTTTTGCCCCAGGGGTCTCCGGGCTGTGTTCGTTGGGGTTGAACTCCTGCTAGCAAAACCGCCGGGTTGAGGGAAGTGTTCAGACTGTGCCTGGGCCCTGTGGTCTCTTCCAGGTCAGTGTATGGCCTTTCCTTCCCCTTGCCCCAGGCACCTGGGAGCATGTCTGCACGTGGAGAAAGACTTTCCCGTGGGAAGCCGGGTTTTGTCAAACGGGTCCCAGTGCTCTGCTCCTCTCTTTTCCCTCTTGCTGCCAGAAGCCCAGGGAGGATGGGAGGGCTTAGAACATGGCTGGGCACTGTGGTTTCTTCAAGAGAAGTGGAGGGCATTTGCTTTACCTTGCCACAACCACTTGGGATAGGGTCTGCACCTCAGGAAAACTGTTTCCGTGGGAAGCCGGCTTTTTGCAAAGGGGTCTCAGGGCCGTGGGTCTCGGGTGTCCCTCCGGCTCCCCAAAGCACAGGGACGAAGTGAGGGGCTTAGACCATGCCTGGGCAATGTTGTTTCTTACACCTGGGTGTGTGGCATTTTGTTGAGCTGGCTACCCCCTCTTGGGATTGGTTTTCCACAGCAAGCGCCTATTGTTCGTCGGAAGCCGTTTTTGCTTCAGGGGTCTCCGGGCTGTGTTCGTTGGGGTTGAACTCCTGCTAGCAAAACCGCCGGGTTGAGGGAAGGGTTCAGACTGTGCCTGGGCCCTGTGGTCTCTTCCAGGTCAGTGTATGGCATTTCCTTCCCCTTGCCCCAGGCACCTGGGAGCATGTCTGCACGTGGAGAAAGACTTTCCCGTGGGAAGCCGGGTTTTGTCAAACGGGTCCCAGTGCTCTGCTCCTCTCTTTTCACTCCTGCTGCCAGAAGCCCAGGGAGGATGGGAGGGCTTAGAACATGGCTGGGCACTGTGGTTTCTTCCAGAGAAGTGGAGGGCATTTGCTTTACCTTGCCACAACCACTTGGGATAGGGTCTGCACCTCAGGAAAACTGTCTCCGTGGGAAGCCGGCTTTTTGCAAAGGGGTCTCAGGGCCGTGGGCCTCGGCTGTCCCTCCGGCTCCCCAAAGCACAGGGACGAGGTGAGGGGCTTAGACCATGCCTGGGCAATGTTGTTTCTTACACCTGGGTGTGTGGCATTTTGTTGAGCTGGCTTCCCCCACTTGGGATAGGTGTTCCACAGCAAGCACCTATTGATCGTCGGAAGCCGTTTTTGCCCCAGGGGTCTCCGGGCTGTGTTCGTTGGGGTTGAACTCCTGCTAGCAAAACCGCCGGGTTGAGGGAAGGGTTCAGACTGTGCCTGGGCCCTGTGGTCTCTTCCAGGTCAGTGTATGGCATTTCCTTCCCCTTGCCCCAGGCACCTGGGAGCATGTCTGCACGTGGAGAAAGACTTTCCCGTGGGAAGCCGGGTTTTCTCAAACGGGTCCCAGTGCTCTGCTCCTCTCTTTTCAGTCCTGCTGCCAGAAGCCCAGGGAGGATGGGAGGGCTTAGAACATGGCAGGGCACTGTGGTTTCTTCAAGAGAAGTGGAGGGCATTTGCTTTACCTTGCCACAACCACTTGGGATAGGGTGTGCACGTCAGGAAAACTGTTTCCGTGGGAAGCCGACTTTTTGCAAAGGGGTCTCAGGGCCGTGTGCCTCGGCTGTCCCTCCGGATCCCCAAAGCACAGGGACGAGGTGAGGGGCTTAGACCATGCCTGGGCAATGTTGTTTCTTACACCTGGGTGTGTGGCATTTTGTTGAGCTGGCTACCCCCACTTGGGATAGGTGTTCCACAGCAAGCACCTATTGTTCGTCGGAAGACGTTTTTGCCCCAGGGGTCTCCGGGCTGTGTTCGTTGGGGTTGAACTCCTGATAGCAAAACCGACGGGTTGAGGGAAGGGTTCAGACTGTGCCTGGGCCCTGTGGTCTCTTCCAGGTCAGTGTATGGCATTTCCTTCCCCTTGCCCCAGGCACCTGGGAGCATGTCTGCACGTGGAGAAAGACTTTCCCGTGGGAAGCCGGGTTTTGTCAAACGGGTCCCAGTGCTCTGCTCCTCTCTTTTCCCTCTTGCTGCCAGAAGCCCAGGGAGGATGGGAGGGCTTAGAACATGGCTGGGCACTGTGGTTTCTTCCAGAGAAGTGGAGGGCATTTGCTTTACCTTGCCACAACCACTTGGGATAGGGTCTGCACCTCAGGAAAACTGTCTCCGTGGGAAGCCGGCTTTTTGCCAAGGGGTCTCAGGGCCGTGGGCCTCGGCTGTCCCTCCGGCTCCCCAAAGCACAGGGACGAGGTGAGGGGCTTAGACCATGCCTGGGCAATGTTGTTTCTTACACCTGGGTGTGTGGCATTTTGTTGAGCTGGCTACCCCCACTTGGGATAGGAGTTCAACAGCAAGCACCTATTGTTCGTCAGAAGCTGTTTTTGCCCCAGGGGTCTCCGGGCTGTGTTCGTTGGGGTTGAACTCCAGCTAGCAAAACCGCCGGGTTGAGGGAAGGGTTCAGACTGTGCCTGGGCCCTGTGGTCTCTTCCAGGTCAGTGTATGGCATTTCCTTCCCCTTGCCCCAGGCACCTGGGAGCATGTCTGCACGTGGAGAAAGACTTTCCCGTGGAAAGCCGTGTTTTGTCAAACGGGTCCCAGTGCTCTGCTCCTCTCTTTTCACTCCTGCTGCCAGAAGCCCAGGGAGGATGGGAGGGCTTAGAACATGGCTGGGCATTGTGGTTTCTTCCAGAGAAGTGGAGGGCATTTGCTTTACCTTGCCACAACCACTTGGGATAGGGTCTGCACCTCAGGAAAACTGTCTCCGTGGGAAGCCGGCTTTTTGCAAAGGGGTCTCAGGGCCGTGGGCCTCGGCTGTCCCTCCGGCTCCCCAAAGCACAGGGACGAGGTGAGGGGCTTAGACCATGCCTGGGCAATGTTGTTTCTTACACCTGGGTGTGTGGCATTTTGTTGAGCTGGCTTCCCCCACTTGGGATAGGTGTTCCACAGCAAGCACCTATTGATCGTCGGAAGTCGTTTTTGCCCCAGGGGTCTCCGGGGTGTGTTCGTTGGGGTTGAACTCCTGCTAGCAAAACCGCCGGGTTGAGGGAAGGGTTCAGACTGTGCCTGGGCCCTGTGGTCTCTTCCAGGTCAGTGTATGGCATTTCCTTCCCCTTGCCCCAGGCACCTGGGAGCATGTCTGCACGTGGAGAAAGACTTTCCCGTGGGAAGCCGGGTTTTAAAAACGGATCCCAGTGCTCTGCTCCTCTCTTTTCACTCCTGCTGTCAGAAGCCCAGGGAGGATGGGAGGGCTTAGAACATGGCTGGGCACTGTGGTTTCTTCCAGAGAAGTGGAGGGCATTTGCTTTACCTTGCCACAACCACTTGGGATAGGGTCTGCACCTCAGGAAAACTGTCTCCGTGGGAAGCCGGCTTTTTGCCAAGGGGTCTCAGGGCCGTGGGTCTCGGCTGTCCCTCCGGCTCCCCAAAGCACAGGGACGAGGTGAGGGGCTTAGACCATGCCTGGGCAATGTTGTTTCTTACACCTGGGTGTGTGGCATTTTGTTGAGCTGGCTACCCCCACTTGGGATAGGAGTTCAACAGCAAGCACCTATTGTTCGTCAGAAGCTGTTTTTGCCCCAGGGGTCTCCGGGCTATGTTCGTTGGGGTTGAAATCCTGCTAGTAAAACCGCCGGGTTGAGGGAAGGGTTCAGACTGTGCCTGGGCCCTGTGGTCTCTTCCAGGTCAGTGTATGGCATTTCCTTCCCCTTGCCCCAGGCACCTGGGAGCATGTCTGCACGTGGAGAAAGACTTTCCCGTGGGAATCCGGGTTTTGTCAAACGGGTCCCAGTGCTCTGCTCCTCTCTTTTCACTCCTGCTGCCAAAAGCCCAGGGAGGATGGGAGGGCTTAGAACATGGCTGGGCACTGTGGTTTCTTCCAGAGAAGTGGAGGGCATTTGCTTTACCTTGCCACAACCACTTGGGATAGGGTCTGCACCTCAGGAAAACTGTCTCCGTGGGAAGCCGGCTTTTTGCAAAGGGGTCTCAGGGCCGTGGGCCTCGGGTGTCCCTCCGGCTCCCCAAAGCACAGGGACGAGGTGAGGGGCTTAGACCATGCCTGGGCAATGTTGTTTCTTACACCTGGGTGTGTGGCATTTTGTTGAGCTGGCTTCCCCCACTTGGGATAGGTGTTCCACAGCAAGCACCTATTGATCGTCGGAAGCCGTTTTTGCCCCAGGGGTCTCCGGGGTGTGTTCGTTGGGGTTGAACTCCTGCTAGCAAAACCGCCGGGTTGAGGGAAGGGTTCAGACTGTGCCTGGGCCCTGTGGTCTCTTCCAGGTCAGTGTATGGCATTTCCTTCCCCTTGCCCCAGGCACCTGGGAGCATGTCTGCACGTGGAGAAAGACTTTCCCGTGGGAAGCCGGGTTTTAAAAACGAGTCCCAGTGCTCTGCTCCTCTCTTTTCACTCCTGCTGCCAGAAGCCCAGGGAGGATGGGAGGGCTTAGAACATGGCTGGGCACTGTGGTTTCTTCCAGAGAAGTGGAGGGGATTTGCTTTACCTTGCCACAACCACTTGGGATAGGGTCTGCACCTCAGGAAAACTGTCTCCGTGGGAAGCCGGCTTTTTGCCAAGGGGTCTCAATGCCGTGGGCCTCGGCTGTCCCTCCGGCTCCCCAAAGCACAGGGACGAGGTGAGGGGCTTAGACCATGCCTGGGCAATTTGTTTCTTACACCTGGGTGTGTGGCATTTTGTTGAGCTGGCTACCCCCACTTGGGATAGGAGTTCAACAGCAAGCACCTATTGTTCGTCAGAAGCTGTTTTTGCCCCAGGGGTCTCCGGGCTATGTTCGTTGGGGTTGAACTCCTGCTAGCAAAACCGCCGGGTTGAGGGAAGGGTTCAGACTGTGCCTGGGCCCTGTGGTCTCTTCCAGGTCAGTGTATGGCATTTCCTTCCCCTTGCCCCAGGCACCTGGGAGCATGTCTGCACGTGGAGAAAGACTTTCCCGTGGAAAGCCGGGTTTTGTCAAACGGGTCCCAGTGCTCTGCTCCTCTCTTTTCACTCCTGCTGCCAGAAGCCCAGGGAGGATGGGAGGGCTTAGAACATGGCTGGGCATTGTGGTTTCTTCCAGAGAAGTGGAGGGCATTTGCTTTACCTTGCCACAACCACTTGGGATAGGGTCTGCACCTCAGGAAAACTGTCTCTGTGGGAAGCCGGCTTTTTGCAAAGGGGTCTCAGGGCCGTGGGCCTCGGCTGTCCCTCCGGCTCCCCAAAGCACAGGGACGAGGTGAGGGGCTTAGACCATGCCTGGGCAATGTTGTTTCTTACACCTGGGTGTGTGGCATTTTGTTGAGCTGGCTACCCCCACTTGGGATAGGTGTTCCACAGCAAGCACCTACTGTACGTCGGAAGCCGTTTTTGCCCCAGGGGTCTCCGGGCTGTGTTCGTTGGGGTTGAACTCCTGCTAGCAAAACCGCCGGGTTGAGGGAAGGGTTCAGACTGTGCCTGGGCCCTGTGGTCTCTTCCAGGTCAGTGTATGGCATTTCCTTCCCCTTGCCCCAGGCACCTGGGAGCATGTCTGCACGTGGAGAAAGACTTTCCCGTGGAAAGCCGGGTTTTGTCAAACGGGCCCCGGGGCTCTGCTCCTCTCTTTTCACTCCTGCTGCCAGAAGCCCAGGGAGGATGGGAGGGCTTAGAACATGGCTCGGCATTGTGGTTTCTTCCAGAGAAGTGGAGGGCATTTGCTTTACCTTGCCACAACCACTTGGGATAGGGTCTGCACCTCAGGAAAACTGTCTCCGTGGGAAGCCGACTTTTTGCAAAGGGGTCTCAGGGCCGTGGGCCTCGGCTGTCCCTCCGGCTCCCCAAAGCACAGGGACGAGGTGAGGGGCTTAGACCATGCCTGGGCAATGTTGTTTCTTACACCTGGGTGTGTGGCATTTTGTTGAGCTGGCTTCCCCCACTTGGGATAGGTGTTCCACAGCAAGCACCTATTGTTCGTCGGAACCCGTTTTTGCCCCAGGGGTCTTCGGACTGCGTTCGTTGGGGTTGAAATCCTGCTAGCAAAACCGCCGGGTTGAGGGAAGGGTTCAGACTGTGCCTGGGCCCTGTGGTCTCTTCCAGGTCAGTGTATGGCATTTCCTTCCCCTTGCCACAGGCACCTGGGAGCATGTCTGCACGTGGAGAAAGACTTTCCCGTGGGAAGCCGGGTTTTGTCAAACGGATCCCAGTGCTCTGCTCCTCTCTTTTCACTCCTGCTGCCAGAAGCCCAGGGAGGATGGGAGGGCTTAGAACATGGCTGGGCACTGTGGTTTCTTCCAGAGAAGTGGAGGGCATTTGCTTTACCTTGCCACAACCACTTGGGATAGGGTCTCCACCTCAGGAAAACTGTCTCCGTGGGAAGCCGGCTTTTTGCCAAGGGGTCTCAATGCCGTGGGCCTCGGCTGTCCCTCCGGCTCCCCAAAGCACAGGGACGAGGTAAGGGGCTTAGACCATGCCTGGGCAATGTTGTTTCTTACACCTGGGTGTGTGGCATTTTGTTGAGCTGGCCACCCCCTCTTGGGATTGGTTTTCCACAGCAAGCGCCTATTGTTCGTCGGAAGCCGTTTTTGCCCCAGGGGTCTCCGGGCTGTGTTCGTTGGGGTTCAACTCCTGCTAGCAAAACCGCCGGGTTGAGGGAAGGGTTCAGACTGTGCCTGGGCCCTGTGGTCTCTTCCAGGTCAGTGTATGGCATTTCCTTCCCCTTGCCCCAGGCACCTGGGAGCATGTCTGCACGTGGAGAAAGACTTTCCCGTGGGAAGCCGGGTTTTGTCAAACGGGTCCCAGTGCTCTGCTCCTCTCTTTTCACTCCTGCTGCCAGAAGCCCAGGGAGGATGGGAGGGCTTAGAACATGGCTGGGCACTGTGGTTTCTTCCAGAGAAGTGGAGGGCATTTGCTTTACTTTGCCACAACCACTTGGGATAGGGTCTGCACCTCAGGAAAACTGTCTCCGTGGGAAGCCGGCTTTTTGCAAAGGGGTCTCAGGGCCGTGGGCCTCGGCTGTCCCTCCGGCTCCCCAAAGCACAGGGACGAGGTGAGGGGCTTAGACCATGCCTGGGCAATGTTGTTTCTTACACCTGGGTGTGTGGCATTTTGTTGAGCTGGCTTCCCCCACTTGGGATAGGTGTTCCACAGCAAGCACCTATTGATCGTCGGAAGTCGTTTTTGCCCCAGGGGTCTCCGGGCTGTGTTCGTTGGGGTTGAACTCCTGCTAGCAAAACCGCCGGGTTGAGGGAAGGGTTCAGACTGTGCCTGGGCCCTGTGGTCTCTTCCAGGTCAGTGTATGGCATTTCCTTCCCCTTGCCCCAGGCACCTGGGAGCATGTCTGCACGTGGAGAAAGACTTTCCCGTGGAAAGCCGGGTTTTGTCAAACGGGTCCCAGTGCTCTGCTCCTCTCTTTTCACTCCTGCTGCCAGAAGCCCAGGGAGGATGGGAGGGCTTAGAACATGGCTGGGCATTGTGGTTTCTTCCAGAGAAGTGGAGGGCATTTGCTTTACCTTGCCACAACCACTTGGGATAGGGTCTGCACCTCAGGAAAACTGTTTCCGTGGGAAGCCGGCTTTTTGCAAAGGGGTCTCAGGGCCGTGGGCCTCGGCTGTCCCTCCGGCTCCCCAAAGCACAGGGACGAGGTGAGGGGCTTAGACCATGCCTGGGCAATGTTGTTTCTTACACCTGGGTGTGTGGCATTTTGTTGAGCTGGCTACCCCCACTTGGGATAGGTGTTCCACAGCAAGCACCTACTGTACGTCGGAAGCCGTTTTTGCCCCAGGGGTCTCCGGGCTGTGTTCGTTGGGGTTGAACTCCTGCTAGCAAAACCGCCGGGTTGAGGGAAGTGTTCAGACTGTGCCTGGGCCCTGTGGTCTCTTCCAGGTCAGTGTATGGCCTTTCCTTCCCCTTGCCCCAGGCACCTGGGAGCATGTCTGCACGTGGAGAAAGACTTTCCCGTGGGAAGCCGGGTTTTGTCAAACGGGTCCCAGTGCTCTGCTCCTCTCTTTTCCCTCTTGCTGCCAGAAGCCCAGGGAGGATGGGAGGGCTTAGAACATGGCTGGGCATTGTGGTTTCTTCCAGAGAAGTGGAGGGCATTTGCTTTACCTTGCCACAACCACTTGGGATAGGGTCTGCACCTCAGGAAAACTGTTTCCGTGGGAAGCCGGCTTTTTGCAAAGGGGTCTCAGGGCCGTGGGCCTCGGGTGTCCCTCCGGCTCCCCAAAGCACAGGGACGAGGTGAGGGGCTTAGACCATGCCTGGGCAATGTTGTTTCTTACACCTGGGTGTGTGGCATTTTGTTGAGCTGGCTACCCCCTCTTGGGATTGGTTTTCCACAGCAAGCGCCTATTGTTCGTCGGAAGCCGTTTTTGCTTCAGGGGTCTCCGGGCTGTGTTCGTTGGGGTTGAACTCCTGCTAGCAAAACCGCCGTGTTGAGGGAAGGGTTCAGACTGTGCCTGGGCCCTGTGGTCTCTTCCAGGTCAGTGTATGGCATTTCCTTCCCCTTGCCCCAGGCACCTGGGAGCATGTCTGCACGTGGAGAAAGACTTTCCCGTGGAAAGCCGGGTTTTGTCAAACGGGTCCCAGTGCTCTGCTCCTCTCTTTTCACTCCTGCTGCCAGAAGCCCAGGGAGGATGGGAGGGCTTAGAACATGGCTGGGCACTGTGGTTTCTTCCAGAGAAGTGGAGGGCATTTGCTTTACCTTGCCACAACCACTTGGGATAGGGTCTGCACCTCAGGAAAACTGTCTCCGTGGGAAGCCGGCTTTTTGCAAAGGGGTCTCAGGGCCGTGGGCCTCGGCTGTCCCTCCGGCTCCCCAAAGCACAGGGACGAGGTGAGGGGCTTAGACCATGCCTGGGCAATGTTGTTTCTTACACCTGGGTGTGTGGCATTTTGTTGAGCTGGCTACCCCCTCTTGGGATTGGTTTTCCACAGCAAGCGCCTATTGTTCGTCGGAAGCCGTTTTTGCTTCAGGGGTCTCCGGGCTGTGTTCGTTGGGGTTGAACTCCTGATAGCAAAACCGCCGGGTTGAGGGAAGGGTTCAGACTGTGCCTGGGCCCTGTGGTCTCTTCCAGGTCAGTGTATGGCATTTCCTTCCCCTTGCCCCAGGCACCTGGGAGCATGTCTGCACGTGGAGAAAGACTTTCCCGTGGGAAGCCGGGTTTTGTCAAACGGGTCCCAGTGCTCTGCTCCTCTCTTTTCACTCCTGCTGCCAGAAGCCCAGGGAGGATGGGAGGGCTTAGAACATGGCTGGGCACTGTGGTTTCTTCCAGAGAAGTGGAGGGCATTTGCTTTACCTTGCCACAACCACTTGGGATAGGGTCTGCACCTCAGGAAAACTGTCTCCGTGGGAAGCCGGCTTTTTGCAAAGGGGTCTCAGGGCCGTGGGCCTCGGCTGTCCCTCCGGCTCCCCAAAGCACAGGGACGAGGTGAGGGGCTTAGACCATGCCTGGGCAATGTTGTTTCTTACACCTGGGTGTGTGGCATTTTGTTGAGCTGGCTACCCCCACTTGGGATAGGTGTTCCACATCAAGCACCTATTGTTCGTCGGAAGCCGTTTTTGCTTCAGGGGTCTCCGGGCTGTGTTCGTTGGGGTTGAACTCCTGCTAGCAAAACCGCCGGGTTGAGGGAAGGGTTCAGACTGTGCCTGGGCCCTGTGGTCTCTTCCAGGTCAGTGTATGGCATTTCCTTCCCCTTGCCCCAGGCACCTGGGAGCATGTCTGCACGTGGAGAAAGACTTTCCCGTGGGAAGCCGGGTTTTGTCAAACGGGTCCCAGTGCTCTGCTCCTCTCTTTTCCCTCCTGCTGCCAGAAGCCCAGGGAGGATGGGAGGGCTTAGAACATGGCTGGGCACTGTGGTTTCTTCCAGAGAAGTGGAGGGCATTTGCTTTTCCTTGCCACAACCACTTGGGATAGGGTCTGCACCTCAAGAAAACTGTCTCCGTGGGAAGCCGGCTTTTTGCAAAGGGGTCTCAGGGCCGTGGGCCTCGGGTGTCCCTCCGGCTCCCCAAAGCACAGGGACGAGGTGAGGGGCTTAGACCATGCCTGGGCAATGTTGTTTCTTACACCTGGGTGTGTGGCATTTTGTTGAGCTGGCTACCCCCACTTGGGATAGGTGTTCCACATCAAGCACCTATTGTTCGTCGGAAGCCGTTTTTGCCCCAGGGGTCTCCGGGCTGTGTTCGTTGGGGTTGAACTCCTGCTAGCAAAACCGCCGGGTTGAGGGAAGGGTTCAGACTGTGCCTGGGACCTGTGGTCTCTTCCAGGTCAGTGTATGGCATTTCCTTCCCCTTGCCCCAGGCACCTGGGAGCATGTCTGCACGTGGAGAAAGACTTTCCCGTGGGAAGCCGGGTTTTGTCAAACGGGTCCCAGTGCTCTGCTCCTCTCTTTTCACTCCTGCTGCCAGAAGCCCAGGGAGGATGGGAGGGCTTAGAACATGGCTGGGCACTGTGGTTTCTTCCAGAGAAGTGGAGGGCATTTGCTTTACCTTGCCACAACCACTTGGGATAGGGTCTGCACCTCAAGAAAACTGTCTCCGTGGGAAGCCGGCTTTTTGCAAAGGGGTCTCAGGGCCGTGGGCCTCGGCTGTCCCTCCGGCTCCCCAAAGCACAGGGACGAGGTGAGGGGCTTAGACCATGCCTGGGCAATGTTGTTTCTTACACCTGGGTGTGTGGCATTTTGTTGAGCTGGCTTCCCCCACTTGGGATAGGTGTTCCACAGCAAGCACCTATTGATCGTCGGAAGTCGTTTTTGCCCCAGGGGTCTCCGGGCTGTGTTCGTTGGGGTTGAACTCCTGCTAGCAAAACCGCCGGGTTGAGGGAAGGGTTCAGACTGTGCCTGGGCCCTGTGGTCTCTTCCAGGTCAGTGTATGGCATTTCCTTCCCCTTGCCCCAGGCACCTGGGAGCATGTCTGCACGTGGAGAAAGACTTTCCCGTGGGAAGCCGGGTTTTCTCAAACGGGTCCCAGTGCTCTGCTCCTCTCTTTTCACTCCTGCTGCCAGAAGCCCAGGGAGGATGGGAGGGCTTAGAACATGGCTGGGCACTGTGGTTTCTTCAAGAGAAGTGGAGGGCATTTGCTTTACCTTGCCACAACCACTTGGGATAGGGTGTGCACCTCAGGAAAACTGTTTCCGTGGGAAGCCGACTTTTTGCAAAGGGGTCTCAGGGCCGTGTGCCTCGGCTGTCCCTCCGGATCCCCAAAGCACAGGGACGAGGTGAGGGGCTTAGACCATGCCTGGGCAATGTTGTTTCTTACACCTGGGTGTGTGGCATTTTGTTGAGCTGGCTACCCCCACTTGGGATAGGTGTTCCACAGCAAGCACCTATTGTTCGTCGGAAGACGTTTTTTCCCCAGGGGTCTCCGGGCTGTGTTCGTTGGGGTTGAACTCCTGATAGCAAAACCGACGGGTTGAGGGAAGGGTTCAGACTGTGCCTGGGCCCTGTGGTCTCTTCCAGGTCAGTGTATGGCATTTCCTTCCCCTTGCCCCAGGCACCTGGGAGCATGTCTGCACGTGGAGAAAGACTTTCCCGTGGGAAGCCGGGTTTTGTCAAACGGGTCCCAGTGCTCTGCTCCTCTCTTTTCACTCCTGCTGCCAGAAGCCCATTGAGGATGGGAGGGCTTAGAACATGGCTGGGCACTGTGGTTTCTTCCAGAGAAGTGGAGGCCATTTGCTTTACCTTGCCACAACCACTTGGGATAGGGTCTGCACCTCAGGAAAACTGTTTCCGTGGGAAGCCGGCTTTTTGCCAAGGGGTCTCAGGGCCGTGGGCCTCGGGTGTCCCTCCGGCTCCCCAAAGCACAGGGACGAGGTGAGGGGCTTAGACCATGCCTGGGCAATGTTGTTTCTTACACCTGGGTGTGTGGCATTTTGTTGAGCTGGCTACCCCCTCTTGGGATTGGTTTTCCACAGCAAGCGCCTATTGTTCGTCGGAAGCCGTTTTTGCTTCAGGGGTCTCCGGGCTGTGTTCGTTGGGGTTGAACTCCTGCTAGCAAAACCGCCGGTTTGAGGGAAGGGTTCAGACTGTGCCTGGGCCCTGTGGTCTCTTCCAGGTCAGTGTATGGCATTTCCTTCCCCTTGCCCCAGGCACCTGGGAGCATGTCTGCACGTGGAGAAAGACTTTCCCGTGGGAAGCCGGGTTTTGTCAAACGGGTCCCAGTGCTCTGCTCCTCTCTTTTCACTCCTGCTGCCAGAAGCCCAGGGAGGATGGGAGGGCTTAGAACATGGCTGGGCACTGTGGTTTCTTCCAGAGAAGTGGAGGGCATTTGCTTTACCTTGCCACAACCACTTGGGATAGGGTCTGCACCTCAGGAAAACTGTCTCCGTGGGAAGCCGGCTTTTTGCAAAGGGGTCTCAGGGCCGTGGGCCTCGGCTGTCCCTCCGGCTCCCCAAAGCACAGGGACGAGGTGAGGGGCTTAGACCATGCCTGGGCAATGTTGTTTCTTACACCTGGGTGTGTGGCATTTTGTTGAGCTGGCTTCCCCCACTTGGGATAGGTGTTCCACAGCAAGCACCTATTGATCGTCGGAAGTCGTTTTTGCCCCAGGGGTCTCCGGGCTGTGTTCGTTGGGGTTGAACTCCTGCTAGCAAAACCGCCGGGTTGAGGGAAGGGTTCAGACTGTGCCTGGGCCCTGTGGTCTCTTCCAGGTCAGTGTATGGCATTTCCTTCCCCTTGCCCCAGGCACCTGGGAGCATGTCTGCACGTGGAGAAAGACTTTCCCGTGGGAAGCCGGGTTTTGTCAAACGGGTCCCAGTGCTCTGCTCCTCTCTTTTCACTCCTGCTGCCAGAAGCCCAGGGAGGATGGGAGGGCTTAGAACATGGCTGGGCACTGTGGTTTCTTCAAGAGAAGTGGAGGGCATTTGCTTTACCTTGCCACAACCACTTGGGATAGGGTGTGCACCTCAGGAAAACTGTTTCCGTGGGAAGCCGACTTTTTGCAAAGGGGTCTCAGGGCCGTGTGCCTCGGCTGTCCCTCCGGATCCCCAAAGCACAGGGACGAGGTGAGGGGCTTAGACCATGCCTGGGCAATGTTGTTTCTTACACCTGGGTGTGTGGCATTTTGTTGAGCTGGCCACCCCCTCTTGGGATTGGTTTTCCACAGCAAGCGCCTATTGTTCGTCGGAAGCCGTTTTTGCTTCAGGGGTCTCCGGGCTGTGTTCGTTGGGGTTGAACTCCTGCTAGCAAAACCGCCGGGTTGAGGGAAGGGTTCAGACTGTGCCTGGGCCCTGTGGTCTCTTCCAGGTCAGTGTATGGCATTTCCTTCCCCTTGCCACAGGCACCTGGGAGCATGTCTGCACGTGGAGAAAGACTTTCCCGTGGAAAGCCGGGTTTTGTCAAACGGGTCCCAGTGCTCTGCTCCTCTCTTTTCACTCCTGCTGCCAGAAGCCCAGGGAGGATGGGATGGCTTAGAACATGGCTGGGCACTGTGGTTTCTTCCAGAGAAGTGGAGGGCATTTGCTTTACCTTGCCACAACCACTTGGGATAGGGTCTGCACCTCAGGAAAACTGTCTCCGTGGGAAGCCGGCTTTTTGCCAAGGGGTCTCAGGGCCGTGGGCCTCGGCTGTCCCTCCGGCTCCCCAAAGCACAGGGACGAGGTGAGGGGCTTAGACCATGCCTGGGCAATGTTGTTTCTTACACCTGGGTGTGTGGCATTTTGTTGAGCTGCCTACCCCCACTTGGGATAGGAGTTCAACAGCAAGCACCTATTGTTCGTCAGAAGCTGTTTTTGCCCCAGGGGTCTCCGGGCTGTGTTCGTTGGGGTTGAACTCCAGCTAGCAAAACCGCCGGGTTGAGGGAAGGGTTCAGACTGTGCCTGGGCCCTGTGGTCTCTTCCAGGTCAGTGTATGGCATTTCCTTCCCCTTGCCCCAGGCACCTGGGAGCATGTCTGCACGTGGAGAAAGACTTTCCCGTGGAAAGCCGTGTTTTGTCAAACGGGTCCCAGTGCTCTGCTCCTCTCTTTTCACTCCTGCTGCCAGAAGCCCAGGGAGGATGGGAGGGCTTAGAACATGGCTGGGCATTGTGGTTTCTTCCAGAGAAGTGGAGGGCATTTACTTTACCTTGCCAGAACCACTTGGGATTAGGTCTGCACCTCAGGAAAACTGTCTCCGTGGGAAGCCGGCTTTTTGCAAAGGGGTCTCAGGGCCGTGGGCCTCGGCTGTCCCTCCGGCTCCCCAAAGCACAGGGACGAGGTGAGGGGCTTAGACCATGCCTGGGCAATGTTGTTTCTTACACCTGGGTGTGTGGCATTTTGTTGAGCTGGCTTCCCCCACTTGGGATAGGTGTTCCACAGCAAGCACCTATTGATCGTCGGAAGTCGTTTTTGCCCCAGGGGTCTCCGGGGTGTGTTCGTTGGGGTTGAACTCCTGCTAGCAAAACCGCCGGGTTGAGGGAAGTGTTCAGACTGTGCCTGGGCCCTGTGGTCTCTTCCAGGTCAGTGTATGGCATTTCCTTCCCCTTGCCCCAGGCACCTGGGAGCATGTCTGCACGTGGAGAAAGACTTTCCCGTGGGAAGCCGGGTTTTAAAAACGGATCCCAGTGCTCTGCTCCTCTCTTTTCACTCCTGCTGTCAGAAGCCCAGGGAGGATGGGAGGGCTTAGAACATGGCTGGGCACTGTGGTTTCTTCCAGAGAAGTGGAGGGCATTTGCTTTACCTTGCCACAACCACTTGGGATAGGGTCTGCACCTCAGGAAAACTGTCTCCGTGGGAAGCCGGCTTTTTGCCAAGGGGTCTCAGGGCCGTGGGTCTCGGCTGTCCCTCCGGCTCCCCAAAGCACAGGGACGAGGTGAGGGGCTTAGACCATGCCTGGGCAATGTTGTTTCTTACACCTGGGTGTGTGGCATTTTGTTGAGCTGGCTACCCCCACTTGGGATTGGTTTTCCACAGCAAGCACCTATTGTTCGTCAGAAGCTGTTTTTGCCCCAGGGGTCTCCGGGCTATGTTCGTTGGGGTTGAAATCCTGCTAGCAAAACCGCCGGGTTGAGGGAAGGGTTCAGACTGTGCCTGGGCCCTGTGGTCTCTTCCAGGTCAGTGTATGGCATTTCCTTCCCCTTGCCCCAGGCACCTGGGAGCATGTCTGCACGTGGAGAAAGACTTTCCCGTGGGAATCCGGGTTTTGTCAAACGGGTCCCAGTGCTCTGCTCCTCTCTTTTCACTCCTGCTGCCAGAAGCCCAGGGAGGATGGGAGGGCTTAGAACATGGCTGGGCACTGTGGTTTCTTCCAGAGAAGTGGAGGGCATTTGCTTTACCTTGCCACAACCACTTGGGATAGGGTCTGCACCTCAGGAAAACTGTCTCCGTGGGAAGCCGGCTTTTTGCAAAGGGGTCTCAGGGCCGTGGGCCTCGGCTGTCCCTCCGGCTCCCCAAAGCACAGGGACGAGGTGAGGGGCTTAGACCATGCCTGGGCAATGTTGTTTCTTACACCTGGGTGTGTGGCATTTTGTTGAGCTGGCTTCCCCCACTTGGGATAGGTGTTCCACAGCAAGCACCTATTGATCGTCGGAAGCCGTTTTTGCCCCAGGGGTCTCCGGGGTGTGTTCGTTGGGGTTGAACTCCTGCTAGCAAAACCGCCGGGTTGAGGGAAGGGTTCAGACTGTGCCTGGGCCCTGTGGTCTCTTCCAGGTCAGTGTATGGCATTTCCTTCCCCTTGCCCCAGGCACCTGGGAGCATGTCTGCACGTGGAGAAAGACTTTCCCGTGGGAAGCCGGGTTTTAAAAACGGGTCCCAGTGCTCTGCTCCTCTCTTTTCACTCCTGCTGCCAGAAGCCCAGGGAGGATGGGAGGGCTTAGAACATGGCTGGGCACTGTGGTTTCTTCCAGAGAAGTGGAGGGGATTTGCTTTACCTTGCCACAACCACTTGGGATAGGGTCTGCACCTCAGGAAAACTGTCTCCGTGGGAAGCCGGCTTTTTGCCAAGGGGTCTCAATGCCGTGGGCCTCGGCTGTCCCTCCGGCTCCCCAAAGCACAGGGACGAGTTGAGGGGCTTAGACCATGCCTGGGCAATTTGTTTCTTACACCTGGGTGTGTGGCATTTTGTTGAGCTGGCTACCCCCACTTGGGATAGGAGTTCAACAGCAAGCACCTATTGTTCGTCAGAAGCTGTTTTTGCCCCAGGGGTCTCCGGGCTATGTTCGTTGGGGTTGAACTCCTGCTAGCAAAACCGCCGGGTTGAGGGAAGGGTTCAGACTGTGCCTGGGCCCTGTGGTCTCTTCCAGGTCAGTGTATGGCATTTCCTTCCCCTTGCCCCAGGCACCTGGGAGCATGTCTGCACGTGGAGAAAGACTTTCCCGTGGAAAGCCGGGTTTTGTCAAACGGGTCCCAGTGCTCTGCTCCTCTCTTTTCACTCCTGCTGCCAGAAGCCCAGGGAGGATGGGAGGGCTTAGAACATGGCTGGGCATTGTGGTTTCTTCCAGAGAAGTGGAGGGCATTTGCTTTACCTTGCCACAACCACTTGGGATAGGGTCTGCACCTCAGGAAAACTGTCTCTGTGGGAAGCCGGCTTTTTGCAAAGGGGTCTCAGGGCCGTGGGCCTCGGCTGTCCCTCCGGCTCCCCAAAGCACAGGGACGAGGTGAGGGGCTTAGACCATGCCTGGGCAATGTTGTTTCTTACACCTGGGTGTGTGGCATTTTGTTGAGCTGGCTTCCCCCACTTGGGATAGGTGTTCCACAGCAAGCACCTATTGATCGTCGGAAGCCGTTTTTGCCCCAGGGGTCTCCGGGGTGTGTTCGTTGGGGTTGAACTCCTGCTAGCAAAACCGCCGGGTTGAGGGAAGGGTTCAGACTGTGCCTGGGCCCTGTGGTCTCTTCCAGGTCAGTGTATGGCATTTCCTTCCCCTTGCCCCAGGCACGTGGGAGCATGTCTGCACGTGGAGAAAGACTTTCCCGTGGGAAGCCGGGTTTTTCAAACGGGTCCCAGTGCTCTGCTCCTCTCTTTTCACTCCTGCTGCCAGAAGCCAAGGGAGGATGGGAGGGCTTAGAACATGGCTGGGCACTGTGGTTTCTTCCAGAGAAGTGGAGGGCATTTGCTTTACCTTGCCACAACCACTTGGGATAGGGTCTGCACCTCAGGAAAACTGTTTCCGTGGGAAGCCGGCTTTTTGCAAAGGGGTCTCAGGGCCGTGTGCCTCGGCTGTCCCTCCGGCTCTCCAAAGCACAGGGACGAGGTGAGGGGCTTAGACCATGCCTGGGCAATGTTGTTTCTTACACCTGGGTGTGTGGCATTTTGTTGAGCTGGCTACCCCCACTTGGGATAGGTGTTCCACAGCAAGCACCTATTGTTCGTCAGAACCCGTTTTTGCCCCAGGGGTCTTCGGACTGCGTTCGTTGGGGTTGAAATCCTGCTAGCAAAACCGCCGGGTTGAGGGAAGGGTTCAGACTGTGCCTGGGCCCTGTGGTCTCTTACAGGTCAGTGTATGGCATTTCCTTCCCCTTGCCACAGGCACCTGGGAGCATGTCTGCACGTGGAGAAAGACTTTCCCGTGGGAAGCCGGGTTTTGTCAAACGGGTCCCAGTGCTCTGCTCCTCTCTTTTCACTCCTGCTGCCAGAAGCCCAGGGAGGATGGGAGGGCTTAGAACATGGCTGGGCACTGTGGTTTCTTCCAGAGAAGTGGAGGGCATTTGCTTTACCTTGCCACAACCACTTGGGATAGGGTCTCCACCTCAGGAAAACTGTCTCCGTGGGAAGCCGGCTTTTTGCCAAGGGGTCTCAATGCCGTGGGCCTCGGCTGTCCCTCCGGCTCCCCAAAGCACAGGGACGAGGTAAGGGGCTTAGACCATGCCTGGGCAATGTTGTTTCTTACACCTGGGTGTGTGGCATTTTGTTGAGCTGGCCACCCCCTCTTGGGATTGGTTTTCCACAGCAAGCGCCTATTGTTCGTCGGAAGCCGTTTTTGCCCCAGGGGTCTCCGGGCTGTGTTCGTTGGGGTTGAACTCCTGCTAGCAAAACCGCCGGGTTGAGGGAAGTGTTCAGACTGTGACTGGGCCCTGTGGTCTCTTCCAGGTCAGTGTATGGCCTTTCCTTCCCCTTGCCCCAGGCACCTGGGAGCATGTCTGCACGTGGAGAAAGACTTTCCCGTGGGAAGCCGAGTTTTCTCAAACGGGTCCCAGTGCTCTGCTCCTCTCTTTTCAGTCCTGCTGCCAGAAGCCCAGGGAGGATGGGAGGGCTTAGAACATGGCTGGGCACTGTGGTTTCTTCAAGAGAAGTGGAGGGCATTTGCTTTACCTTGCCACAACCACTTGGGATAGGGTGTGCACCTCAGGAAAACTGTTTCCGTGGGAAGCCGACTTTTTGCAAAGGGGTCTCAGGGCCGTGTGCCTCGGCTGTCCCTCCGGATCCCCAAAGCACAGGGACGAGGTGAGGGGCTTAGACCATGCCTGGGCAATGTTGTTTCTTACACCTGGGTGTGTGGCATTTTGTTGAGCTGGCTACCCCCACTTGGGATAGGTGTTCCACAGCAAGCACCTATTGTTCGTCGGAAGACGTTTTTGCCCCAGGGGTCTCCGGGCTGTGTTCGTTGGGGTTGAACTCCTGATAGCAAAACCGACGGGTTGAGGGAAGGGTTCAGACTGTGCCTGGGCCCTGTGGTATCTTCCAGGTCAGTGTATGGCATTTCCTTCCCCTTGCCCCAGGCACCTGGGAGCATGTCTGCACGTGGAGAAAGACTTTCCCGTGGGAAGCCGGGTTTTGTCAAACGGGTCCCAGTGCTCTGCTCCTCTCTTTTCCCTCTTGCTGCCAGAAGCCCAGGGAGGATGGGAGGGCTTAGAACATGGCTGGGCACTGTGGTTTCTTCCAGAGAAGTGGAGGCCATTTGCTTTACCTTGCCACAACCACTTGGGATAGGGTCTGCACCTCAGGAAAACTGTTTCCGTGGGAAGCCGGCTTTTTGCCAAGGGGTCTCAGGGCCGTGGGCCTCGGGTGTCCCTCCGGCTCCCCAAAGCACAGGGACGAGGTGAGGGGCTTAGACCATGCCTGGGCAATGTTGTTTCTTACACCTGGGTGTGTGGCATTTTGTTGAGCTGGCTACCCCCTCTTGGGATTGGTTTTCCACAGCAAGCGCCTATTGTTCGTCGGAAATCGTTTTTGCTTCAGGGGTCTCCGGGCTGTGTTCGTTGGGGTTGAACTCCTGCTAGCAAAACCGCCGGTTTGAGGGAAGGGTTCAGACTGTGCCTGGGCCCTGTGGTCTCTTCCAGGTCAGTGTATGGCATTTCCTTCCCCTTGCCCCAGGCACCTGGGAGCATGTCTGCACGTGGAGAAAGACTTTCCCGTGGGAAGCCGGGTTTTGTCAAACGGGTCCCAGTGCTCTGCTCCTCTCTTTTCACTCCTGCTGCCAGAAGCCCAGGGAGGATGGGAGGGCTTAGAACATGGCTGGGCACTGTGGTTTCTTCCAGAGAAGTGGAGGGCATTTGCTTTACCTTGCCACAACCACTTGGGATAGGGTCTGCACCTCAGGAAAACTGTCTCCGTGGGAAGCCGGCTTTTTGCAAAGGGGTCTCAGGGCCGTGGGCCTCGGCTGTCCCTCCGGCTCCCCAAAGCACAGGGACGAGGTGAGGGGCTTAGACCATGCCTGGGCAATGTTGTTTCTTACACCTGGGTGTGTGGCATTTTGTTGAGCTGGCTTCCCCCACTTGGGATAGGTGTTCCACAGCAAGCACCTATTGATCGTCGGAAGTCGTTTTTGCCCCAGGGGTCTCCGGGCTGTGTTCGTTGGGGTTGAACTCCTGCTAGCAAAACCGCCGGGTTGAGGGAAGGGTTCAGACTGTGCCTGGGCCCTGTGGTCTCTTCCAGGTCAGTGTATGGCATTTCCTTCCCCTTGCCCCAGGCACCTGGGAGCATGTCTGCACGTGGAGAAAGACTTTCCCGTGGGAAGCCGGGTTTTCTCAAACGGGTCCCAGTGCTCTGCTCCTCTCTTTTCACTCCTGCTGCCAGAAGCCCAGGGAGGATGGGAGGGCTTAGAACATGGCTGGGCACTGTGGTTTCTTCAAGAGAAGTGGAGGGCATTTGCTTTACCTTGCCACAACCACTTGGGATAGGGTGTGCACCTCAGGAAAACTGTTTCCGTGGGAAGCCGACTTTTTGCAAAGGGGTCTCAGGGCCGTGTGCCTCGGCTGTCCCTCCGGATCCCCAAAGCACAGGGACGAGGTGAGGGGCTTAGACCATGCCTGGGCAATGTTGTTTCTTACACCTGGGTGTGTGGCATTTTGTTGAGCTGGCTACCCCCACTTGGGATAGGTGTTCCACATCAAGCACCTATTGTTCGTCGGAAGCCGTTTTTGCCCCAGGGGTCTCCGGGCTGTGTTCGTTGGGGTTGAACTCCGGATAGCAAAACCGCCGGGTTGAGGGAAGGGTTCAGACTGTGCCTGGGCCCTGTGGTCTCTTCCAGGTCAGTGTATGGCATTTCCTTCCCCTTGCCCCAGGCACCTGGGAGCATGTCTGCACGTGGAGAAAGACTTTCCCGTGGGAAGCCGGGTTTTAAAAACGGGTCCCAGTGCTCTGCTCCTCTCTTTTCACTCCTGCTGCCAGAAGCCCAGGGAGGATGGGAGGGCTTAGAACATGGCTGGGCACTGTGGTTTCTTCCAGAGAAGTGGAGGGCATTTGCATTACCTTGCCACAACCACTTGGGATAGGGTCTGCACCTCAGGAAAACTGTCTCCGTGGGAAGCCGGCTTTTTGCAAAGGGGTCTCAGGGCCGTGGGCCTCGGCTGTCCCTCCGGCTCCCCAAAGCACAGGGACGAGGTGAGGGGCTTAGACCATGCCTGGGCAATGTTGTTTCTTACACCTGGGTGTGTGGCATTTTGTTGAGCTGGCTACCCCCTCTTGGGATTGGTTTTCCACAGCAAGCGCCTATTGTTCGTCGGAAGCCGTTTTTGCTTCAGGGGTCTCCGGGCTGTGTTCGTTGGGGTTGAACTCCTGATAGCAAAACCGCCGGGTTGAGGGAAGGGTTCAGACTGTGCCTGGGCCCTGTGGTCTCTTCCAGGTCAGTGTATGGCATTTCCTTCCCCTTGCCCCAGGCACCTGGGAGCATGTCTGCACGTGGAGAAAGACTTTCCCGTGGGAAGCCGGGTTTTGTCAAACGGGTCCCAGTGCTCTGCTCCTCTCTTTTCACTCCTGCTGCCAGAAGCCCAGGGAGGATGGGAGGGCTTAGAACATGGCTGGGCACTGTGGTTTCTTCCAGAGAAGTGGAGGGCATTTGCTTTACCTTGCCACAACCACTTGGGATACGGTCTGCACCTCAGGAAAACTGTCTCCGTGGGAAGCCGGCTTTTTGCAAAGGGGTCTCAGGGCCGTGGGCCTCGGCTGTCCCTCCGGCTCCCCAAAGCACAGGGACGAGGTGAGGGGCTTAGACCATGCCTGGGCAATGTTGTTTCTTACACCTGGGTGTGTGGCATTTTGTTGAGCTGGCTACCCCCACTTGGGATAGGTGTTCCACATCAAGCACCTATTGTTCGTCGGAAGCCGTTTTTGCTTCAGGGGTCTCCGGGCTGTGTTCGTTGGGGTTGAACTCCTGCTAGCAAAACCGCCGGGTTGAGGGAAGGGTTCAGACTGTGCCTGGGCCCTGTGGTCTCTTCCAGGTCAGTGTATGGCATTTCCTTCCCCTTGCCCCAGGCACCTGGGAGCATGTCTGCACGTGGAGAAAGACTTTCCCGTGGGAAGCCGGGTTTTGTCAAACGGGTCCCAGTGCTCTGCTCCTCTCTTTTCCCTCCTGCTGCCAGAAGCCCAGGGAGGATGGGAGGGCTTAGAACATGGCTGGGCACTGTGGTTTCTTCCAGAGAAGTGGAGGGCATTTGCTTTTCCTTGCCACAACCACTTGGGATAGGGTCTGCACCTCAAGAAAACTGTCTCCGTGGGAAGCCGGCTTTTTGCAAAGGGGTCTCAGGGCCGTGGGCCTCGGGTGTCCCTCCGGCTCCCCAAAGCACAGGGACGAGGTGAGGGGCTTAGACCATGCCTGGGCAATGTTGTTTCTTACACCTGGGTGTGTGGCATTTTGTTGAGCTGGCTACCCCCACTTGGGATAGGTGTTCCACATCAAGCACCTATTGTTCGTCGGAAGCCGTTTTTGCCCCAGGGGTCTCCGGGCTGTGTTCGTTGGGGTTGAACTCCTGCTAGCAAAACCGCCGGGTTGAGGGAAGGGTTCAGACTGTGCCTGGGCCCTGTGGTCTCTTCCAGGTCAGTGTATGGCATTTCCTTCCCCTTGCCCCAGGCACCTGGGAGCATGTCTGCACGTGGAGAAAGACTTTCCCGTGGGAAGCCGGGTTTTGTCAAACGGGTCCCAGTGCTCTGCTCCTCTCTTTTCACTCCTGCTGCCAGAAGCCCAGGGAGGATGGGAGGGCTTAGAACATGGCTGGGCACTGTGGTTTCTTCCAGAGAAGTGGAGGGCATTTGCTTTACCTTGCCACAACCACTTGGGATAGGGTCTGCACCTCAGGAAAACTGTCTCCGTGGGAAGCCGGCTTTTTGCAAAGGGGTCTCAGGGCCGTGGGCCTCGGCTGTCCCTCCGGCTCCCCAAAGCACAGGGACGAGGTGAGGGGCTTAGACCATGCCTGGGCAATGTTGTTTCTTACACCTGGGTGTGTGGCATTTTGTTGAGCTGGCTTCCCCCACTTGGGATAGGTGTTCCACAGCAAGCACCTATTGATCGTCGGAAGTCGTTTTTGCCCCACGGGTCTCCGGGCTGTGTTCGTTGGGGTTGAACTCCTGCTAGCAAAACCGCCGGGTTGAGGGAAGGGTTCAGACTGTGCCTGGGCCCTGTGGTCTCTTCCAGGTCAGTGTATGGCATTTCCTTCCCCTTGCCCCAGGCACCTGGGAGCATGTCTGCACGTGGAGAAAGACTTTCCCGTGGGAAGCCGGGTTTTCTCAAACGGGTCCCAGTGCTCTGCTCCTCTCTTTTCAGTCCTGCTGCCAGAAGCCCAGGGAGGATGGGAGGGCTTAGAACATGGCTGGGCACTGTGGTTTCTTCAAGAGAAGTGGAGGGCATTTGCTTTACCTTGCCACAACCACTTGGGATAGGGTGTGCACCTCAGGAAAACTGTTTCCGTGGGAAGCCGACTTTTTGCAAAGGGGTCTCAGGGCCGTGTGCCTCGGCTGTCCCTCCGGATCCCCAAAGCACAGGGACGAGGTGAGGGGCTTAGACCATGCCTGGGCAATGTTGTTTCTTACACCTGGGTGTGTGGCATTTTGTTGAGCTGGCTACCCCCACTTGGGATAGGTGTTCCACATCAAGCACCTATTGTTCGTCGGAAGCCGTTTTTGCCCCAGGGGTCTCCGGGCTTTGTTCGTTGGGGTTGAACTCCTGATAGCAAAACCGCCGGGTTGAGGGAAGGGTTCAGACTGTGCCTGGGCCCTGTGGTCTCTTCCAGGTCAGTGTATGGCATTTCCTTCCCCTTGCCCCAGGCACCTGGGAGCATGTCTGCACGTGGAGAAAGACTTTCCCGTGGGAAGCCGGGTTTTGTCAAACGGGTCCCAGTGCTCTGCTCCTCTCTTTTCACTCCTGCTGTCAGAAGCCCAGGGAGGATGGGAGGGCTTAGAACATGGCTGGGCACTGTGGTTTCTTCCAGAGAAGTGGAGGGCATTTGCTTTACCTTGCCACAACCACTTGGGATAGGGTCTGCACCTCAGGAAAACTGTCTCCGTGAGAAGCCGGCTTTTTGCCAAGGGGTCTCAGGGCCGTGGGCCTCGGCTGTCCCTCCGGCTCCCCAAAGCACAGGGACGAGGTGAGGGGCTTAGACCATGCCTGGGCAATGTTGTTTCTTACACCTGGGTGTGTGGCATTTTGTTGAGCTGGCTACCCCCACTTGGGATAGGAGTTCAACAGCAAGCACCTATTGTCCGTCAGAAGCTGTTTTTGCCCCAGGGGTCTCCGGGCTATGTTCGTTGGGGTTGAACTCCTGCTAGCAAAACCGCCGGGTTGAGGGAAGGGTTCAGACTGTGCCTGGGCCCTGTGGTCTCTTCCAGGTCAGTGTATGGCATTTCCTTCCCCTTGCCCCAGGCACCTGGGAGCATGTCTGCACATGGAGAAAGACTTTCCCGTGGAAAGCCGGGTTTTGTCAAACGGGTCCCAGTGCTCTGCTCCTCTCTTTTTACTCCTGCTGCCAGAAGCCCAGGGAGGATGGGAGGGCTTAGAACATGGCTGGGCACTGTGGTTTCTTCCAGAGAAGTGGAGGGCATTTGCTTTACCTTGCCACAACCACTTGGGATAGGGTCTGCACCTCAGGAAAACTGTCTCCGTGGGAAGCCGGCTTTTTGCAAAGGGGTCTCAGGGCCGTGTGCCTCGGCTGTCCGTCCGGATCCCCAAAGCACAGGGACGAGGTGAGGGGCTTAGACCATGCCTGGGCAATGTTGTTTCTTACACCTGGGTGTGTGGCATTTTGTTGAGCTGGCTTCCCCCACTTGGGATAGGTGTTCCACAGCAAGCACCTATTGATCGTCGGAAGCCGTTTTTGCCCCAGGGGTCTCCGGGCTGTGTTCGTTGGGGTTGAACTCCTGCTAGCAAAACCGCCGGGTTGAGGGAAGGGTTCAGACTGTGCCTGGGCCCTGTGGTCTCTTCCAGGTCAGTGTATGGCATTTCCTTCCCCTTGCCCCAGGCACCTGGGAGCATGTCTGCACGTGGAGAAAGACTTTCCCGTGGGAAGCCGGGTTTTCTCAAACGGGTCCCAGTGCTCTGCTCCTCTCTTTTCAGTCCTGCTGCCAGAAGCCCAGGGAGGATGGGAGGGCTTAGAACATGGCTGGGCACTGTGGTTTCTTCCAGAGAAGTGGAGGGCATTTGCTTTACCTTGCCACAATCACTTGGGATAGGGTGTGCACCTCAGGAAAACTGTTTCCGTGGGAAGCCGGCTTTTTGCAAAGGGGTCTCAGGGCCGTGTGCCTCGGCTGTCCCTCCGGATCCCCAAAGCACAGGGACGAGGTGAGGGGCTTAGACCATGCCTGGGCAATGTTGTTTCTTACACCTGGGTGTGTGGCATTTTGTTGAGCTGGCTACCCCCACTTGGGATAGGTGT
Organism: Ursus arctos; assembly: GCF_023065955.2. Classification (NCBI taxonomy): domain Eukaryota; kingdom Metazoa; phylum Chordata; class Mammalia; order Carnivora; family Ursidae; genus Ursus; species Ursus arctos. The sequence continues at coordinate 60,323,348 of NW_026622841.1, forward strand.
TCCACAGCAAGCACCTATTGTTCGTCGGAAGCCGTTTTTGCCCCAGGGGTCTCCGGGCTGTGTTCGTTGGGGTTGAACTCCTGATAGCAAAACCGCCGGGTTGAGGGAAGGGTTCAGACTGTGCCTGGGCCCTGTGGTCTCTTCCAGGTCAGTGTATGGCATTTCCTTCCCCTTGCCCCAGGCACCTGGGAGCATGTCTGCACGTGGAGAAAGACTTTCCCGTGGGAAGCCGGGTTTTGTCAAACGGGTCCCAGTGCTCTGCTCCTCTCTTTTCCCTCTTGCTGCCAGAAGCCCAGGGAGGATGGGAGGGCTTAGAACATGGCTGGGCACTGTGGTTTCTTCCAGAGAAGTGGAGGCCATTTGCTTTACCTTGCCACAACCACTTGGGATAGGGTCTGCACCTCAGGAAAACTGTTTCCGTGGGAAGCCGGCTTTTTGCCAAGGGGTCTCAGGGCCGTGGGCCTCGGGTGTCCCTCCGGCTCCCCAAAGCACAGGGACGAGGTGAGGGGCTTAGACCATGCCTGGGCAATGTTGTTTCTTACACCTGGGTGTGTGGCATTTTGTTGAGCTGGCTACCCCCTCTTGGGATTGGTTTTCCACAGCAAGCGCCTATTGTTCGTCGGAAGCCGTTTTTGCTTCAGGGGTCTCCGGGCTGTGTTCGTTGGGGTTGAACTCCTGCTAGCAAAACCGCCGGTTTGAGGGAAGGGTTCAGACTGTGCCTGGGCCCTGTGGTCTCTTCCAGGTCAGTGTATGGCATTTCCTTCCCCTTGCCCCAGGCACCTGGGAGCATGTCTGCACGTGGAGAAAGACTTTCCCGTGGGAAGCCGGGTTTTGTCAAACGGGTCCCAGTGCTCTGCTCCTCTCTTTTCACTCCTGCTGCCAGAAGCCCAGGGAGGATGGGAGGGCTTAGAACATGGCTGGGCACTGTGGTTTCTTCCAGAGAAGTGGAGGGCATTTGCTTTACCTTGCCACAACCACTTGGGATAGGGTCTGCACCTCAGGAAAACTGTCTCCGTGGGAAGCCGGCTTTTTGCAAAGGGGTCTCAGGGCCGTGGGCCTCGGCTGTCCCTCCGGCTCCCCAAAGCACAGGGACGAGGTGAGGGGCTTAGACCATGCCTGGGCAATGTTGTTTCTTACACCTCGGTGTGTGGCATTTTGTTGACCTGGCTTCCCCCACTTGGGATAGGTGTTTCACAGCAAGCACCTATTGATCGTCGGAAGTCGTTTTTGCCCCAGGGGTCTCCGGGCTGTGTTCGTTGGGGTTGAACTCCTGCTAGCAAAACCGCCGGGTTGAGGGAAGGGTTCAGACTGTGCCTGGGCCCTGTGGTCTCTTCCAGGTCAGTGTATGGCATTACCTTCCCCTTGCCCCAGGCACCTGGGAGCATGTCTGCACGTGGAGAAAGACTTTCCCGTGGAAAGCCGGGTTTTGTCAAACGGGTCCCAGTGCTCTGCTCCTCTCTTTTCACTCCTGCTGCCAGAAGCCCAGGGAGGATGGGAGGGCTTAGAACATGGCTGGGCACTGTGGTTTCTTCCAGAGAAGTGGAGGGCATTTGCTTTACCTTGCCACAACCACTTGGGATAGGGTCTTCACCTCAGGAAAACTGTCTCCGTGGGAAGCCGGCTTTTTGCCAAGGGGTCTCAGGTCCGTGGGCCTCGGCTGTCCCTCCGGCTCCCCAAAGCACAGGGACGAGGTGAGGGGCTTAGACCATGCCTGGGCAATGTTGTTTCTTACACCTGGGTGTGTGGCATTTTGTTGAGCTGGCTACCCCCACTTGGGATAGGTGTTCCACAGCAAGCACCTATTGATCGTCGGAAGCCGTTTTTGCCCCAGGGGTCTCCGGGCTGTGTTCGTTGGGGTTGAACTCCTGCTAGCAAAACCGCCGGGTTGAGGGAAGGGTTCAGACTGTGCCTGGGCCCTGTGGTCTCTTCCAGGTCAGTGTATGGCATTTCCTTCCCCTTGCCCCAGGCACCTGGGAGCATGTCTGCACGTGGAGAAAGACTTTCCCGTTGAAAGTCGGGTTTTGTCAAACGGGTCCCAGTGCTCTGCTCCTCTCTTTTCACTCCTGCTGCCAGAAGCCCAGGGAGGATGGGAGGGCTTAGAACATGGCTGGGCATTGTGGTTTCTTCCAGAGAAGTGGAGGGCATTTGCTTTACCTTGCCACAACCACTTGGGATAGGGTCTGCACCTCAGGAAAACTGTCTCCGTGCGAAGCCGGCTTTTTGCCAAGGGGTCTCAATGCCGTGGGCCTCGGCTGTCCCTCCGGCTCCCCAAAGCACAGGGACGAGGTGAGGGGCTTAGACCATGCCTGGGCAATGTTGTTTCTTACACCTGGGTGTGTGGCATTTTGTTGAGCTGCCTACCCCCACTTGGGATAGGTGTTCCACAGCAAGCACCTATTGTTCGTCGGAAGCCGTTTTTGCCCCAGGGGTCTTCGGACTGCGTTCGTTGGGGTTGAACTCCTGCTAGCAAAACCGCCGGGTTGAGGGAAGGGTTCAGACTGTGCCTGGGCCCTGTGGTCTCTTCCAGGTCAGTGTATGGCATTTCCTTCCCCTTGCCCCAGGCACCTGGGAGCATGTCTGCACGTGGAGAAAGACTTTCCCGTGGGAAGCCGGGTTTTGTCAAACGGGTCCCAGTGCTCTGCTCCTCTCTTTTCACTCCTGCTGCCAGAAGCCCAGGGAGGATGGGAGGGCTTAGAACATGGCTGGGCACTGTGGTTTCTTCAAGAGAAGTGGAGGGCATTTGCTTTACCTTGCCACAACCACTTGGGATAGGGTGTGCACCTCAGGAAAACTGTCTCCGTGGGAAGCCGGCTTTTTGCAAAGGGGTCTCAGGGCTGTGGGCCTCGGCTGTCCCTCCGGCTCCCCAAAGCACAGGGACGAGGTGAGGGGCTTAGACCATGCCTGGGCAATGTTGTTTCTTACACCTGGGTGTGTGGCATTTTGTTGAGCTGGCCACCCCCTCTTGGGATTGGTTTTCCACAGCAAGCGCCTATTGTTCGTCGGAAGCCGTTTTTGCTTCAGGGGTCTCCGGGCTGTGTTCGTTGGGGTTGAACTCCTGCTAGCAAAACCGCCGGGTTGAGGGAAGGGTTCAGACTGTGCCTGGGCCCTGTGGTCTCTTCCAGGTCAGTGTATGGCATTTCCTTCCCCTTGCCCCAGGCACCTGGGAGCATGTCTGCACGTGGAGAAAGACTTTCCCGTGGGAAGCCGGGTTTTGTCAAACGGGTCCCAGTGCTCTGCTCCTCTCTTTTCACTCCTGCTGCCAGAAGCCCAGGGAGGATGGGAGGGCTTAGAACATGGCTGGGCACTGTGGTTTCTTCCAGAGAAGTGGAGGGCATTTGCTTTACCTTGCCACAACCACTTGGGATAGGGTCTGCACCTCAGGAAAACTGTCTCCGTGCGAAGCCGGCTTTTTGCAAAGGGGTCTTAGGGCCGTGGGCCTCGGTTGTCCCTCCGGCTCCCCAAAGCACAGGGACGAGGTGAGGGGCTTAGACCATGCCTGGGCAATGTTGTTTCTTACACCTGGGTGTGTGGCATTTTGTTGAGCTGCCTACCCCCACTTGGGATAGGTGTTCCACAGCAAGCACCTATTGTTCGTCGGAAGCCGTTTTTGCCCCAGGGGTCTTCGGACTGCGTTCGTTGGGGTTGAACTCCTGCTAGCAAAACCGCCGGGTTGAGGGAAGGGTTCAGACTGTGCCTGGGCCCTGTGGTCTCTTCCAGGTCAGTGTATGGCATTTCCTTCCCCTTGCCCCAGGCACCTGGGAGCATGTCTGCACGTGGAGAAAGACTTTCCCGTGGGAAGCCGGGTTTTGTCAAACGGGTCCCAGTGCTCTGCTCCTCTCTTTTCACTCCTGCTGCCAGAAGCCCAGGGAGGATGGGAGGGCTTAGAACATGGCTGGGCACTGTGGTTTCTTCCAGAGAAGTGGAGGGCATTTGCTTTACCTTGCCACAATCACTTGGGATAGGGTGTGCACCTCAGGAAAACTGTTTCCGTGGGAAGCCGGCTTTTTGCAAAGGGGTCTCAGGGCCGTGTGCCTCGGCTGTCCCTCCGGCTCTCCAAAGCACAGGGACGAGGTGAGGGGCTTAGACCATGCCTGGGCAATGTTGTTTCTTACACCTGGGTGTGTGGCATTTTGTTGAGCTGGCTACCCCCACTTGGGATAGGTGTTCCACAGCAAGCACCTATTGTTCGTCGGAACCCGTTTTTGCCCCAGGGGTCTCCGGACTGCGTTCGTTGGGGTTGAAATCCTGCTAGCAAAACCGCCGGGTTGAGGGAAGGGTTCAGACTGTGCCTGGGCCCTGTGGTCTCTTCCAGGTCAGTGTATGGCATTTCCTTCCCCTTGCCCCAGGCACCTGGGAGCATGTCTGCACGTGGAGAAAGACTTTTCCGTGGGAATTCGGGTTTTGTCAAACGGGTCCCAGTGCTCTGCTCCTCTCTTTTCACTCCTGCTGCCAGAAGCCCAGGGAGGATGGGAGGGCTTAGAACATGGCTGGGCACTGTGGTTTCTTCCAGAGAAGTGGAGGGCATTTGCTTTACCTTGCCACAACCACTTGGGATAGGGTCTGCACCTCAGGAAAACTGTCTCCGTGGGAAGCCGGCTTTTTGCAAAGGGGTCTCAGGGCCGTGGGCCTCGGCTGTCCCTCCGGCTCTCCAAAGCACAGGGACGAGGTGAGGGGCTTAGACCATGCCTGGGCAATGTTGTTTCTTACACCTGGGTGTGGGGCATTTTGTTGAGCTGGCTACCCCCACTTGGGATAGGTGTTCCACAGCAAGCACCTATTGTTCGTCGGAACCCGTTTTTGCCCCAGGGGTCTTCGGACTGCGTTCGTTGGGGTTGAACTCCTGCTAGCAAAACCGCCGGGTTGAGGGAAGGGTTCAGACTGTGCCTGGGCCCTGTGGTCTCTTCCAGGTCAGTGTATGGCATTTCCTTCCCCTTGCCCCAGGCACCTGGGAGCATGTCTGCACGTGGAGAAAGACTTTCCCGTGGGAAGCCGGGTTTTAAAAACGGGTCCCAGTGCTCTGCTCCTCTCTTTTCAGTCCTGCTGCCAGAAGCCCAGGGAGGATGGGAGGGCTTAGAACATGGCTGGGCACTGTGGTTTCTTCCAGAGAAGTGGAGGGGATTTGCTTTACCCTGCCACAACCACTTGGGATAGGGTCTCCACTTCAGGAAAACTGTCTCCGTGGGAAGCCGGCTTTTTGCCACGGGGTCTCAATGCCGTGGGCCTCGGCTGTCCCTCCGGCTCCCCAAAGCACAGGGACGAGGTGAGGGGCTTAGACCATGCCTGGGCAATGTTGTTTCTTACACCTGGGTGTGTGGCATTTTGTTGAGCTGGCTACCCCCACTTGGGATAGGAGTTCAACAGCAAGCACCTATTGTTCGTCAGAAGCTGTTTTTGCCCCAGGGGTCTCCGGGCTATGTTCGTTGGGGTTGAACTCCTGCTAGCAAAACCGCCGGGTTGAGGGAAGGGTTCAGACTGTGCCTGGGCCCTGTGGTCTCTTCCAGGTCAGTGTATGGCATTTCCTTCCCCTTGCCCCAGGCACCTGGGAGCATGTCTGCACGTGGAGAAAGACTTTCCCGTGGAAAGCCGGGTTTTGTCAAACGGGTCCCAGTGCTCTGCTCCTCTCTTTTCACTCCTGCTGCCAGAAGCCCAGGGAGGATGGGAGGGCTTAGAACATGGCTGGGCATTGTGGTTTCTTCCAGAGAAGTGGAGGGCATTTGCTTTACCTTGCCACAACCACTTGGGATAGGGTCTGCACCTCAGGAAAACTGTCTCCGTGGGAAGCCGGCTTTTTGCAAAGGGGTCTCAGGGCCGTGGGCCTCGGCTGTCCCTCCGGCTCCCCAAAGCACAGGGACGAGGTGAGGGGCTTAGACCATGCCTGGGCAATGTTGTTTCTTACACCTGGGTGTGTGGCATTTTGTTGAGCTGGCTACCCCCACTTGGGATAGGTGTTCCACAGCAAGCACCTACTGTACGTCGGAAGCCGTTTTTGCCCCAGGGGTCTCCGGGCTGTGTTCGTTGGGGTTGAACTCCTGCTAGCAAAACCGCCGGATTGAGGGAAGTGTTCAGACTGTGCCTGGGCCCTGTGGTCTCTTCCAGGTCAGTGTATGGCATTTCCTTCCCCTTGCCCCAGGCACCTGGGAGCATGTCTGCACGTGGAGAAAGACTTTCCCGTGGGAAGCCAGGTTTTGTCAAACGGGTCCCAGTGCTCTGCTCCTCTCTTTTCCCTCTTGCTGCCAGAAGCCCAGGGAGGATGGGAGGGCTTAGAACATGGCTGGGCACTGTGGTTTCTTCAAGAGAAGTGGAGGGCATTTGCTTTACCTTGCCACAACCACTTGGGATAGGGTCTGCACCTCAGGAAAACTGTTTCCGTGGGAAGCCGGCTTTTTGCAAAGGGGTCTCAGGGCCGTGGGCCTCGGCTGTCCCTCCGGCTCCCCAAAGCACAGGGACGAGGTGAGGGGCTTAGACCATGCCTGGGCAATGTTGTTTCCTACACCTGGGTGTGTGGCATTTTGTTGAGCTGGCTACCCCCACTTGGGATAGGAGTTCAACAGCAAGCACCTATTGTTCGTCAGAAGCTGTTTTTGCCCCAGGGGTCTCCGGGCTATGTTCGTTGGGGTTGAACTCCTGCTAGCAAAACCGCCGGGTTGAGGGAAGGGTTCAGACTGTGCCTGGGCCCTGTGGTCTCTTCCAGGTCAGTGTATGGCATTTCCTTCCCCTTGCCCCAGGCACCTGGGAGCATGTCTGCACGTGGAGAAAGACTTTCCCGTGGAAAGCCGGGTTTTGTCAAACGGGTCCCAGTGCTCTGCTCCTCTCTTTTCACTCCTGCTGCCAGAAGCCCAGGGAGGATGGGAGGGCTTAGAACATGGCTGGGCATTGTGGTTTCTTCCAGAGAAGTGGAGGGCATTTGCTTTACCTTGCCACAACCACTTGGGATAGGGTCTGCACCTCAGGAAAACTGTCTCCGTGGGAAGCCGGCTTTTTGCCAAGGGGTCTCAATGCCGTGGGCCTCGGCTGTCCCTCCGGCTCCCCAAAGCACAGGGACGAGGTGAGGGGCTTAGACCATGCCTGGGCAATGTTGTTTCTTACACCTGGGTGTGTGGCATTTTGTTGAGCTGGCTTCCCCCACTTGGGATAGGTGTTCCACAGCAAGCACCTATTGTTCGTCGGAAGCCGTTTTTGCCCCAGGGGTCTCCGGACTGCGTTCGTTGGGGTTGAACTCCTGCTAGCAAAACCGCCGGGTTGAGGGAAGGGTTCAGACTGTGCCTGGGCCCTGTGGTCTCTTCCAGGTCAGTGTATGGCATTTCCTTCCCCTTGCCCCAGGCACCTGGGAGCATGTCTGCACGTGGAGAAAGACTTTCCCGTGGGAAGCCGGGTTTTGTCAAACGGGTCCCAGTGCTCTGCTCCTCTCTTTTCACTCCTGCTGCCAGAAGCCCAGGGAGGATGGGAGGGCTTAGAACATGGCTGGGCACTGTGGTTTCTTCCAGAGAAGTGGAGGGCATTTGCTTTACCTTGCCACAACCACTTGGGATAGGGTCTGCACCTCAGGAAAACTGTTTCCGTGGGAAGCCGGCTTTTTGCAAAGGGGTCTCAGGGCCGTGGGCCTCGGCTGTCCCTCCGGCTCCCCAAAGCACAGGGACGAGGTGAGGGGCTTAGACCATGCCTGGGCAATGTTGTTTCCTACACCTGGGTGTGTGGCATTTTGTTGAGCTGGCTACCCCCACTTGGGATAGGAGTTCAACAGCAAGCACCTATTGTTCGTCAGAAGCTGTTTTTGCCCCAGGGGTCTCCGGGCTATGTTCGTTGGGGTTGAACTCCTGCTAGCAAAACCGCCGGGTTGAGGGAAGGGTTCAGACTGTGCCTGGGCCCTGTGGTCTCTTCCAGGTCAGTGTATGGCATTTCCTTCCCCTTGCCCCAGGCACCTGGGAGCATGTCTGCACGTGGAGAAAGACTTTCCCGTGGAAAGCCGGGTTTTGTCAAACGGGTCCCAGTGCTCTGCTCCTCTCTTTTCACTCCTGCTGCCAGAAGCCTAGGGAGGATGGGAGGGCTTAGAACATGGCTGGGCATTGTGGTTTCTTCCAGAGAAGTGGAGGGCATTTGCTTTACCTTGCCACAACCACTTGGGATAGGGTCTGCACCTCAGGAAAACTGTCTCCGTGGGAAGCCGGCTTTTTGCCAAGGGGTCTCAATGCCGTGGGCCTCGGCTGTCCCTCCGGCTCCCCAAAGCACAGGGACGAGGTGAGGGGCTTAGACCATGCCTGGGCAATGTTGTTTCTTACACCTGGGTGTGTGGCATTTTGTTGAGCTGGCTTCCCCCACTTGGGATAGGTGTTCCACAGCAAGCACCTATTGTTCGTCGGAAGCCGTTTTTGCCCCAGGGGTCTCCGGACTGCGTTCGTTGGGGTTGAACTCCTGCTAGCAAAACCGCCGGGTTGAGGGAAGGGTTCAGACTGTGCCTGGGCCCTGTGGTCTCTTCCAGGTCAGTGTATGGCATTTCCTTCCCCTTGCCCCAGGCACCTGGGAGCATGTCTGCACGTGGAGAAAGACTTTCCCGTGGGAAGCCGGGTTTTGTCAAACGGGTCCCAGTGCTCTGCTCCTCTCTTTTCACTCCTGCTGCCAGAAGCCCAGGGAGGATGGGAGGGCTTAGAACATGGCTGGGCACTGTGGTTTCTTCCAGAGAAGTGGAGGGCATTTGCTTTACCTTGCCACAACCACTTGGGATAGGGTGTGCACCTCAGGAAAACTGTCTCCGTGGGAAGCCGGCTTTTTGCAAAGGTGTCTCAGGTCCGTGGGCCAAGGGTGTCCCTCCGGCTCCCCAAAGCACAGGGACGAGGTGAGGGGCTTAGACCATGCCTGGGCAATGTTGTTTCTTACACCTGGGTGTGTGGCATTTTGTTGAGCTGGCTACCCCCTCTTGGGATTGGTTTTCCACAGCAAGCGCCTATTGTTCGTCAGAAGCCGTTTTTGCCTCAGGGGTCTCCGGGCTGTGTTCGTTGGGGTTGAACTCCTGCTAGCAAAACCGCCGGGTTGAGGGAAGGGTTCAGACTGTGCCTGGGCCCTGTGGTCTCTTCCAGGTCAGTGTATGGCATTTCCTTCCCCTTGCCACAGGCACCTGGGAGCATGTCTGCACGTGGAGAAAGACTTTCCCGTGGAAAGCCGGGTTTTGTCAAACGGGTCCCAGTGCTCTGCTCCTCTCTTTTCACTCCTGCTGCCAGAAGCCCAGGGAGGATGGGAGGGCTTAGAACATGGCTGGGCACTGTGGTTTCTTCCAGACAAGTGGAGGGCATTTGCTTTACCTTGCCACAACCACTTGGGATAGGGTCTCCACCTCAGGAAAACTGTCTCCGTGGGAAGCCGGCTTTTTGCAAAGGGGTCTCAGGGCCGTGGGCCTCGGCTGTCCCTCCGGCTCCCCAAAGCACAGGGACGAGGTGAGGGGCTTAGACCATGCCTGGGCAATGTTGTTTCTTACACCTGGGTGTGTGGCATTTTGTTGAGCTGGCTTCCCCCACTTGGGATAGGTGTTCCACAGCAAGCACCTATTGATCGTCGGAAGCCGTTTTTGCCCCAGGGGTCTCCGGGCTGTGTTCGTTGGGGTTGAACTCCTGCTAGCAAAACCGCCGGGTTGAGGGAAGGGTTCAGACTGTGCCTGGGCCCTGTGGTCTCTTCCAGGTCAGTGTATGGCATTTCCTTCCCCTTGCCCCAGGCACCTGGGAGCATGTCTGCACGTGGAGAAAGACTTTCCCGTGGGAAGCCGGGTTTTCTCAAACGGGTCCCAGTGCTCTGCTCCTCTCTTTTCAGTCCTGCTGCCAGAAGCCCAGGGAGGATGGGAGGGCTTAGAACATGGCTGGGCACTGTGGTTTCTTCAAGAGAAGTGGAGGGCATTTGCTGTACCTTGCCACAACCACTTGGGATAGGGTGTGCACCTCAGGAAAACTGTTTCCGTGGGAAGCCTACTTTTTGCAAAGGGGTCTCAGGGCCGTGTGCCTCGGCTGTCCCTCCGGATCCCCAAAGCACAGGGACGAGGTGAGGGGCTTAGACCATGCCTGGGCAACGTTGTTTCTTACACCTGGGTGTGTGGCATTTTGTTGAGCTGGCTACCCCCACTTGGGATAGGAGTTCAACAGCAAGCACCTATTGTTCGTCAGAAGCTGTTTTTGCCCCAGGGGTCTCCGGGCTGTGTTCGTTGGGGTTGAACTCCTGCTAGCAAAACCGCCGGGTTGAGGGAAGGGTTCAGACTGTGCCTGGGCCCTGTGGTCTCTTCCAGGTCAGTGTATGGCATTTCCTTCCCCTTGCCCCAGGCACCTGGGAGCATGTCTGCACGTGGAGAAAGACTTTCCCGTGGAAAGCCGGGTTTTGTCAAACGGGTCCCAGTGCTCTGCTCCTCTCTTTTCACTCCTGCTGCCAGAAGCCCAGGGAGGATGGGAGAGCTTAGAACATGGCTGGGCATTGTGGTTTCTTCCAGAGAAGTGGAGGGCATTTGCTTTACCTTGCCACAACCACTTGGGATAGGGTCTGCACCTCAGGAAAACTGTCTCCGTGGGAAGCCGGCTTTTTGCAAAGGGGTCTCAGGGCCGTGGGCCTCGGCTGTCCCTCCGGCTCCCCAAAGCACAGGGACGAGGTGAGGGGCTTAGACCATGCCTGGGCAATGTTGTTTCTTACACCTGGGTGTGTGGCATTTTGTTGAGCTGGCTTCCCCCACTTGGGATAGGTGTTCCACAGCAAGCACCTACTGTATGTCGGAAGCCCTTTTTGCCCCAGGGGTCTCCGGGCTGTGTTCGTTGGGGTTGAACTCCTGCTAGCAAAACCGCCGGGTTGAGGGAAGGGTTCAGACTGTGCCTGGGCCCTGTGGTCTCTTCCAGGTCAGTGTATGGCATTTCCTTCCCCTTGCCCCAGGCACCTGGGAGCATGTCTGCACGTGGAGAAAGACTTTCCCGTGGGAAGCCGGGTTTTTCAAACGGGTCCCAGTGCTCTGCTCCTCTCTTTTCACTCCTGCTGCCAGAAGCCAAGGGAGGATGGGAGGGCTTAGAACATGGCTGGGCACTGTGGTTTCTTCCAGAGAAGTGGAGGGCATTTGCTTTACCTTGCCACAACCACTTGGGATAGGGTGTGCACCTCAGGAAAACTGTTTCCGTGGGAAGCCGGCTTTTTGCAAAGGGGTCTCAGGGCCGTGTGCCTCGGCTGTCCCTCCGGCTCTCCAAAGCACAGGGACGAGGTGAGGGGCTTAGACCATGCCTGGGCAATGTTGTTTCTTACACCTGGGTGTGTGGCATTTTGTTGAGCTGGCTACCCCCACTTGGGATAGGTGTTCCACAGCAAGCACCTATTGTTCGTCGGAACCCGTTTTTGCCCCAGGGGTCTTCGGACTGCGTTCGTTGGGGTTGAAATCCTGCTAGCAAAACCGCCGGGTTGAGGGAAGGGTTCAGACTGTGCCTGGGCCCTGTGGTCTCTTACAGGTCAGTGTATGGCATTTCCTTCCCCTTGCCACAGGCACCTGGGAGCATGTCTGCACGTGGAGAAAGACTTTCCCGTGGGAAGCCGGGTTTTGTCAAACGGGTCCCAGTGCTCTGCTCCTCTCTTTTCACTCCTGCTGCCAGAAGCCCAGGGAGGATGGGAGGGCTTAGAACATGGCTGGGCACTGTGGTTTCTTCCAGAGAAGTGGAGGGCATTTGCTTTACCTTGCCACAACCACTTGGGATAGGGTCTGCACCTCAGGAAAACTGTTTCCGTGGGAAGCCGGCTTTTTGCAAAGGGGTCTCAGGGCCGTGGGCCTCGGCTGTCCCTCCGGCTCCCCAAAGCACAGGGACGAGGTGAGGGGCTTAGACCATGCCTGGGCAATGTTGTTTCCTACACCTGGGTGTGTGGCATTTTGTTGAGCTGGCTACCCCCACTTGGGATAGGAGTTCAACAGCAAGCACCTATTGTTCGTCAGAAGCTGTTTTTGCCCCAGGGGTCTCCGGGCTATGTTCGTTGGGGTTGAACTCCTGCTAGCAAAACCGCCGGGTTGAGGGAAGGGTTCAGACTGTGCCTGGGCCCTGTGGTCTCTTCCAGGTCAGTGTATGGCATTTCCTTCCCCTTGCCCCAGGCACCTGGGAGCATGTCTGCACGTGGAGAAAGACTTTCCCGTGGAAAGCCGGGTTTTGTCAAACGGGTCCCAGTGCTCTGCTCCTCTCTTTTCACTCCTGCTGCCAGAAGCCCAGGGAGGATGGGAGGGCTTAGAACATGGCTGGGCATTGTGGTTTCTTCCAGAGAAGTGGAGGGCATTTGCTTTACCTTGCCACAACCACTTGGGATAGGGTCTGCACCTCAGGAAAACTGTCTCCGTGGGAAGCCGGCTTTTTGCCAAGGGGTCTCAATGCCGTGGGCCTCGGCTGTCCCTCCGGCTCCCCAAAGCACAGGGACGAGGTGAGGGGCTTAGACCATGCCTGGGCAATGTTGTTTCTTACACCTGGGTGTGTGGCATTTTGTTGAGCTGGCTTCCCCCACTTGGGATAGGTGTTCCACAGCAAGCACCTATTGTTCGTCGGAAGCCGTTTTTGCCCCAGGGGTCTCCGGACTGCGTTCGTTGGGGTTGAACTCCTGCTAGCAAAACCGCCGGGTTGAGGGAAGGGTTCAGACTGTGCCTGGGCCCTGTGGTCTCTTCCAGGTCAGTGTATGGCATTTCCTTCCCCTTGCCCCAGGCACCTGGGAGCATGTCTGCACGTGGAGAAAGACTTTCCCGTGGGAAGCCGGGTTTTGTCAAACGGGTCCCAGTGCTCTGCTCCTCTCTTTTCACTCCTGCTGCCAGAAGCCCAGGGAGGATGGGAGGGCTTAGAACATGGCTGGGCACTGTGGTTTCTTCCAGAGAAGTGGAGGGCATTTGCTTTACCTTGCCACAACCACTTGGGATAGGGTGTGCACCTCAGGAAAACTGTCTCCGTGGGAAGCCGGCTTTTTGCAAAGGTGTCTCAGGTCCGTGGGCCAAGGGTGTCCCTCCGGCTCCCCAAAGCACAGGGACGAGGTGAGGGGCTTAGACCATGCCTGGGCAATGTTGTTTCTTACACCTGGGTGTGTGGCATTTTGTTGAGCTGGCTACCCCCTCTTGGGATTGGTTTTCCACAGCAAGCGCCTATTGTTCGTCAGAAGCCGTTTTTGCCTCAGGGGTCTCCGGGCTGTGTTCGTTGGGGTTGAACTCCTGCTAGCAAAACCGCCGGGTTGAGGGAAGGGTTCAGACTGTGCCTGGGCCCTGTGGTCTCTTCCAGGTCAGTGTATGGCATTTCCTTCCCCTTGCCACAGGCACCTGGGAGCATGTCTGCACGTGGAGAAAGACTTTCCCGTGGAAAGCCGGGTTTTGTCAAACGGGTCCCAGTGCTCTGCTCCTCTCTTTTCACTCCTGCTGCCAGAAGCCCAGGGAGGATGGGAGGGCTTAGAACATGGCTGGGCACTGTGGTTTCTTCCAGACAAGTGGAGGGCATTTGCTTTACCTTGCCACAACCACTTGGGATAGGGTCTGCACCTCAGGAAAACTGTCTCCGTGGGAAGCCGGCTTTTTGCAAAGGGGTCTCAGGGCCGTGGGCCTCGGCTGTCCCTCCGGCTCCCCAAAGCACAGGGACGAGGTGAGGGGCTTAGACCATGCCTGGGCAATGTTGTTTCTTACACCTGGGTGTGTGGCATTTTGTTGAGCTGGCTTCCCCCACTTGGGATAGGTGTTCCACAGCAAGCACCTATTGATCGTCGGAAGCCGTTTTTGCCCCAGGGGTCTCCGGGCTGTGTTCGTTGGGGTTGAACTCCTGCTAGCAAAACCGCCGGGTTGAGGGAAGGGTTCAGACTGTGCCTGGGCCCTGTGGTCTCTTCCAGGTCAGTGTATGGCATTTCCTTCCCCTTGCCCCAGGCACCTGGGAGCATGTCTGCACGTGGAGAAAGACTTTCCCGTGGGAAGCCGGGTTTTCTCAAACGGGTCCCAGTGCTCTGCTCCTCTCTTTTCAGTCCTGCTGCCAGAAGCCCAGGGAGGATGGGAGGGCTTAGAACATGGCTGGGCACTGTGGTTTCTTCAAGAGAAGTGGAGGGCATTTGCTTTACCTTGCCACAACCACTTGGGATAGGGTCTGCACCTCAGGAAAACTGTTTCCGTGGGAAGCCTACTTTTTGCAAAGGGGTCTCAGGGCCGTGTGCCTCGGCTGTCCCTCCGGATCCCCAAAGCACAGGGACGAGGTGAGGGGCTTAGACCATGCCTGGGCAACGTTGTTTCTTACACCTGGTTGTGTGGCATTTTGTTGAGCTGGCTACCCCCACTTGGGATAGGAGTTCAACAGCAAGCACCTATTGTTCGTCAGAAGCTGTTTTTGCCCCAGGGGTCTCCGGGCTGTGTTCGTTGGGGTTGAACTCCTGCTAGCAAAACCGCCGGGTTGAGGGAAGGGTTCAGACTGTGCCTGGGCCCTGTGGTCTCTTCCAGGTCAGTGTATGGCATTTCCTTCCCCTTGCCCCAGGCACCTGGGAGCATGTCTGCACGTGGAGAAAGACTTTCCCGTGGAAAGCCGGGTTTTGTCAAACGGGTCCCAGTGCTCTGCTCCTCTCTTTTCACTCCTGCTGCCAGAAGCCCAGGGAGGATGGGAGAGCTTAGAACATGGCTGGGCATTGTGGTTTCTTCCAGAGAAGTGGAGGGCATTTGCTTTACCTTGCCACAACCACTTGGGATAGGGTCTGCACCTCAGGAAAACTGTCTCCGTGGGAAGCCGGCTTTTTGCAAAGGGGTCTCAGGGCCGTGGGCCTCGGCTGTCCCTCCGGCTCCCCAAAGCACAGGGACGAGGTGAGGGGCTTAGACCATGCCTGGGCAATGTTGTTTCTTACACCTGGGTGTGTGGCATTTTGTTGAGCTGGCTTCCCCCACTTGGGATAGGTGTTCCACAGCAAGCACCTATTGATCGTCGGAAGCCGTTTTTGCCCCAGGGGTCTCCGGGCTGTGTTCGTTGGGGTTGAACTCCTGCTAGCAAAACCGCCGGGTTGAGGGAAGGGTTCAGACTGTGCCTGGGCCCTGTGGTCTCTTCCAGGTCAGTGTATGGCATTTCCTTCCCCTTGCCCCAGGCACCTGGGAGCATGTCTGCACGTGGAGAAAGACTTTCCCGTGGAAAGCCGGGTTTTTCAAACGGGTCCCAGTGCTCTGCTCCTCTCTTTTCACTCCTGCTGCCAGAAGCCAAGGGAGGATGGGAGGGCTTAGAACATGGCTGGGCACTGTGGTTTCTTCCAGAGAAGTGGAGGGCATTTGCTTTACCTTGCCACAACCACTTGGGATAGGGTGTGCACCTCAGGAAAACTGTTTCCGTGGGAAGCCGGCTTTTTGCAAAGGGGTCTCAGGGCCGTGGGCCTCGGCTGTCCCTCCGGCTCTCCAAAGCACAGGGACGAGGTGAGGGGCTTAGACCATGCCTGGGCAATGTTGTTTCTTACACCTGGGTGTGTGGCATTTTGTTGAGCTGGCTACCCCCACTTGGGATAGGTGTTCCACAGCAAGCACCTATTGTTCGTCGGAACCCGTTTTTGCCCCAGGGGTCTTCGGACTGCGTTCGTTGGGGTTGAAATCCTGCTAGCAAAACCGCCGGGTTGAGGGAAGGGTTCAGACTGTGCCTGG
Source organism: Ursus arctos (assembly GCF_023065955.2). Taxonomy (NCBI): domain Eukaryota; kingdom Metazoa; phylum Chordata; class Mammalia; order Carnivora; family Ursidae; genus Ursus; species Ursus arctos. Next base: position 60,338,943 of record NW_026622841.1, read on the forward strand.
GCCCTGTGGTCTCTTACAGGTCAGTGTATGGCATTTCCTTCCCCTTGCCACAGGCACCTGGGAGCATGTCTGCACGTGGAGAAAGACTTTCCCGTGGGAAGCCGGGTTTTGTCAAACGGGTCCCCGTGCTCTGCTCCTCTCTTTTCACTCCTGCTGCCAGAAGCCCAGGGAGGATGGGAGGGCTTAGAACATGGCTGGGCACTGTGGTTTCTTCCAGAGAAGTGGAGGGCATTTGCTTTACCTTGCCACAACCACTTGGGATAGGGTCTGCACCTCAGGAAAACTGTTTCCGTGGGAAGCCGGCTTTTTGCAAAGGGGTCTCAGGGCCGTGGGCCTCGGCTGTCCCTCCGGCTCCCCAAAGCACAGGGACGAGGTGAGGGGCTTAGACCATGCCTGGGCAATGTTGTTTCCTACACCTGGGTGTGTGGCATTTTGTTGAGCTGGCTTCCCCCACTTGGGATAGGTGTTCCACAGCAAGCACCTATTGATCGTCGGAAGTCGTTTTTGCCCCAGGGGTCTCCGGGCTGTGTTCGTTGGGGTTGAACTCCTGCTAGCAAAACCGCCGGGTTGAGGGAAGGGTTCAGACTGTGCCTGGGCCCTGTGGTCTCTTCCAGGTCAGTGTATGGCATTTCCTTCCCCCTGCCCCAGGCACCTGGGAGCATGTCTGCACGTGGAGAAAGACTTTCCCGTGGGAAGCCGGGTTTTCTCAAACGGGTCCCAGTGCTCTGCTCCTCTCTTTTCAGTCCTGCTGCCAGAAGCCCAGGGAGGATGGGAGGGCTTAGAACATGGCTGGGCACTGTGGTTTCTTCAAGAGAAGTGGAGGGCATTTGCTTTACCTTGCCACAACCACTTGGGATAGGGTGTGCACCTCAGGAAAACTGTTTCCGTGGGAAGCCGACTTTTTGCAAAGGGGTCTCAGGGCCGTGTGCCTCGGCTGTCCCTCCGGATCCCCAAAGCACAGGGACGAGGTGAGGGGCTTAGACCATGCCTGGGCAATGTTGTTTCTTACACCTGGGTGTGTGGCATTTTGTTGAGCTGGCTACCCCCACTTGGGATAGGTGTTCCACAGCAAGCACCTATTGTTCGTCGGAAGCCGTTTTTGCCCCAGGGGTCTCCGGGCTGTGTTCGTTGGGGTTGAACTCCTGATAGCAAAACCGACGGGTTGAGGGAAGGGTTCAGACTGTGCCTGGGCCCTGTGGTCTCTTCCAGGTCAGTGTATGGCATTTCCTTCCCCTTGCCCCAGGCACCTGGGAGCATGTCTGCACGTGGAGAAAGACTTTCCCGTGGGAAGCCGGGTTTTGTCAAACGGGTCCCAGTGCTCTGCTCCTCTCTTTTCCCTCTTGCTGCCAGAAGCCCAGGGAGGATGGGAGGGCTTAGAACATGGCTGGGCACTGTGGTTTCTTCCAGAGAAGTGGAGGCCATTTGCTTTACCTTGCCACAACCACTTGGGATAGGGTCTGCACCTCAGGAAAACTGTTTCCGTGGGAAGCCGGCTTTTTGCCAAGGGGTCTCAGGGCCGTGGGCCTCGGGTGTCCCTCCGGCTCCCCAAAGCACAGGGACGAGGTGAGGGGCTTAGACCATGCCTGGGCAATGTTGTTTCTTACACCTGGGTGTGTGGCATTTTGTTGAGCTGGCTACCCCCTCTTGGGATTGGTTTTCCACAGCAAGCGCCTATTGTTCGTCGGAAGCCGTTTTTGCTTCAGGGGTCTCCGGGCTGTGTTCGTTGGGGTTGAACTCCTGCTAGCAAAACCGCCGGTTTGAGGGAAGGGTTCAGACTGTGCCTGGGCCCTGTGGTCTCTTCCAGGTCAGTGTATGGCATTTCCTTCCCCTTGCCCCAGGCACCTGGGAGCATGTCTGCACGTGGAGAAAGACTTTCCCGTGGGAAGCCGGGTTTTGTCAAACGGGTCCCAGTGCTCTGCTCCTCTCTTTTCACTCCTGCTGCCAGAAGCCCAGGGAGGATGGGAGGGCTTAGAACATGGCTGGGCACTGTGGTTTCTTCCAGAGAAGTGGAGGGCATTTGCTTTACCTTGCCACAACCACTTGGGATAGGGTCTGCACCTCAGGAAAACTGTCTCCGTGGGAAGCCGGCTTTTTGCAAAGGGGTCTCAGGGCCGTGGGCCTCGGCTGTCCCTCCGGCTCCCCAAAGCACAGGGTCGAGGTGAGGGGCTTAGACCATGCCTGGGCAATGTTGTTTCTTACCCCTGGGTGTGTGGCATTTTGTTGAGCTGGCTTCCCCCACTTGGGATAGGTGTTCCACAGCAAGCACCTATTGATCGTCGGAAGTCGTTTTTGCCCCAGGGGTCTCCGGGCTGTGTTCGTTGGGGTTGAACTCCTGCTAGCAAAACCGCCGGGTTGAGGGAAGGGTTCAGACTGTGCCTGGGCCCTGTGGTCTCTTCCAGGTCAGTGTATGGCATTTCCTTCCCCTTGCCCCAGGCACCTGGGAGCATGTCTGCACGTGGAGAAAGACTTTCCCGTGGGAAGCCGGGTTTTCTCAAACGGGTCCCAGTGCTCTGCTCCTCTCTTTTCACTCCTGCTGCCAGAAGCCCAGGGAGGATGGGAGGGCTTAGAACATGGCTGGGCACTGTGGTTTCTTCCAGAGAAGTGGAGGGCATTTGCTTTACCTTGCCACAACCACTTGGGATAGGGTCTGCACCTCAGGAAAACTGTCTCCGTGAGAAGCCGGCTTTTTGCCAAGGGGTCTCAGGGCCGTGGGCCTCGGCTGTCCCTCCGGCTCCCCAAAGCACAGGGACGAGGTGAGGGGCTTAGACCATGCCTGGGCAATGTTGTTTCTTACACCTGGGTGTGTGGCATTTTGTTGAGCTGGCTACCCCCACTTGGGATAGGAGTTCAACAGCAAGCACCTATTGTCCGTCAGAAGCTGTTTTTGCCCCAGGGGTCTCCGGGCTATGTTCGTTGGGGTTGAACTCCTGCTAGCAAAACCGCCGGGTTGAGGGAAGGGTTCAGACTGTGCCTGGGCCCTGTGGTCTCTTCCAGGTCAGTGTATGGCATTTCCTTCCCCTTGCCCCAGGCACCTGGGAGCATGTCTGCACGTGGAGAAAGACTTTCCCGTGGAAAGCCGGGTTTTGTCAAACGGGTCCCAGTGCTCTGCTCCTCTCTTTTCACTCCTGCTGCCAGAAGCCCAGGGAGGATGGGAGGGCTTAGAACATGGCTGGGCACTGTGGTTTCTTCCAGAGAAGTGGAGGGCATTTGCTTTACCTTGCCACAACCACTTGGGATAGGGTCTGCACCTCAGGAAAACTGTCTCCGTGGGAAGCCGGCTTTTTGCAAAGGGGTCTCAGGGCCGTGGGCCTCGGCTGTCCCTCCGGCTCCCCAAAGCACAGGGACGAGGTGAGGGGCTTAGACCATGCCTGGGCAATGTTGTTTCTTACACCTGGGTGTGTGGCATTTTGTTGAGCTGGCTTCCCCCACTTGGGATAGGTGTTCCACAGCAAGCACCTATTGATCGTCGGAAGCCGTTTTTGCCCCAGGGGTCTCCGGGCTGTGTTCGTTGGGGTTGAACTCCTGCTAGCAAAACCGCCGGGTTGAGGGAAGGGTTCAGACTGTGCCTGGGCCCTGTGGTCTCTTCCAGGTCAGTGTATGGCATTTCCTTCCCCTTGCCCCAGGCACCTGGGAGCATGTCCGCACGTGGAGAAAGACTTTCCCGTGGGAAGCCGGGTTTTCTCAAACGGGTCCCAGTGCTCTGCTCCTCTCTTTTCAGTCCTGCTGCCAGAAGCCCAGGGAGGATGGGAGGGCTTAGAACATGGCTGGGCACTGTGGTTTCTTCAAGAGAAGTGGAGGGCATTTGCTTTACCTTGCCACAACCACTTGGGATAGGGTGTGCACCTCAGGAAAACTGTTTCCGTGGGAAGCCGACTTTTTGCAAAGGGGTCTCAGGGCCGTGTGCCTCGGCTGTCCCTCCGGATCCCCAAAGCACAGGGACGAGGTGAGGGGCTTAGACCATGCCTGGGCAATGTTGTTTCTTACACCTGGGTGTGTGGCATTTTGTTGAGCTGGCTACCCCACTTGGGATAGGTGTTCCACAGCAAGCACCTATTGTTCGTCGGAAGCCGTTTTTGCCCCAGGGGTCTCCGGGCTGTGTTCGTTGGGGTTGAACTCCTGATAGCAAAACCGCCGGGTTGAGGGAAGGGTTCAGACTGTGCCTGGGCCCTGTGGTCTCTTCCAGGTCAGTGTATGGCATTTCCTTCCCCTTGCCCCAGGCACCTGGGAGCATGTCTGCACGTGGAGAAAGACTTTCCCGTGGGAAGCCGGGTTTTGTCAAACGGGTCCCAGTGCTCTGCTCCTCTCTTTTCCCTCTTGCTGCCAGAAGCCCAGGGAGGATGGGAGGGCTTAGAACATGGCTGGGCACTGTGGTTTCTTCCAGAGAAGTGGAGGCCATTTGCTTTACCTTGCCACAACCACTTGGGATAGGGTCTGCACCTCAGGAAAACTGTTTCCGTGGGAAGCCGGCTTTTTGCCAAGGGGTCTCAGGGCCGTGGGCCTCGGGTGTCCCTCCGGCTCCCCAAAGCACAGGGACGAGGTGAGGGGCTTAGACCATGCCTGGGCAATGTTGTTTCTTACACCTGGGTGTGTGGCATTTTGTTGAGCTGGCTACCCCCTCTTGGGATTGGTTTTCCACAGCAAGCGCCTATTGTTCGTCGGAAGCCGTTTTTGCTTCAGGGGTCTCCGGGCTGTGTTCGTTGGGGTTGAACTCCTGCTAGCAAAACCGCCGGTTTGAGGGAAGGGTTCAGACTGTGCCTGGGCCCTGTGGTCTCTTCCAGGTCAGTGTATGGCATTTCCTTCCCCTTGCCCCAGGCACCTGGGAGCATGTCTGCACGTGGAGAAAGACTTTCCCGTGGGAAGCCGGGTTTTGTCAAACGGGTCCCAGTGCTCTGCTCCTCTCTTTTCACTCCTGCTGCCAGAAGCCCAGGGAGGATGGGAGGGCTTAGAACATGGCTGGGCACTGTGGTTTCTTCCAGAGAAGTGGAGGGCATTTGCTTTACCTTGCCACAACCACTTGGGATAGGGTCTGCACCTCAGGAAAACTGTCTCCGTGGGAAGCCGGCTTTTTGCAAAGGGGTCTCAGGGCCGTGGGCCTCGGCTGTCCCTCCGGCTCCCCAAAGCACAGGGACGAGGTGAGGGGCTTAGACCATGCCTGGGCAATGTTGTTTCTTACACCTGGGTGTGTGGCATTTTGTTGAGCTGGCTACCCCCACTTGGGATAGGTGTTCCACAGCAAGCACCTATTGTTCGTCGGAACCCGTTTTTGCCCCAGGGGTCTTCGGACTGCGTTCGTTGGGGTTGAACTCCTGCTAGCAAAACCGCCGGTTTTGGGAAGGGTTCAGACTGTGCCTGGGCCCTGTGGTCTCTTCCAGGTCAGTGTATGGCATTTCCTTCCCCTTGCCCCAGGCACCTGGGAGCATGTCTGCACGTGGAGAAAGACTTTCCCGTGGGAAGCCGGGTTTTAAAAACGGGTCCCAGTGCTCTGCTCCTCTCTTTTCACTCCTGCTGCCAGAAGCCCAGGGAGGATGGGAGGGCTTAGAACATGGCTGGGCACTGTGGTTTCTTCCAGAGAAGTGGAGGGGATTTGCTTTACCCTGCCACAACCACTTGGGATAGGGTCTCCACTTCAGGAAAACTGTCTCCGTGGGAAGCCGGCTTTTTGCCACGGGGTCTCAATGCCGTGGGCCTCGGCTGTCCCTCCGGCTCCCCAAAGCACAGGGACGAGGTGAGGGGCTTAGACCATGCCTGGGCAATGTTGTTTCTTACACCTGGGTGTGTGGCATTTTGTTGAGCTGGCTTCCCCCACTTGGGATAGGAGTTCAACAGCAAGCACCTATTGTTCGTCAGAAGCTGTTTTTGCAACAGGGGTCTCCGGGCTATGTTCGTTGGGGTTGAACTCCTGCTAGCAAAACCGCCGGGTTGAGGGAAGGGTTCAGACTGTGCCTGGGCCCTGTGGTCTCTTCCAGGTCAGTGTATGGCATTTCCTTCCCCTTGCCCCAGGCACCTGGGAGCATGTCTGCACGTGGAGAAAGACTTTCCCGTGGAAAGCCGGGTTTTGTCAAACGGGTCCCAGTGCTCTGCTCCTCTCTTTTCACTCCTGCTGCCAGAAGCCCAGGGAGGATGGGAGGGCTTAGAACATGGCTGGGCATTGTGGTTTCTTCCAGAGAAGTGGAGGGCATTTGCTTTACCTTGCCACAACCACTTGGGATAGGGTCTGCACCTCAGGAAAACTGTCTCCGTGGGAAGCCGGCTTTTTGCAAAGGGGTCTCAGGGCCGTGGGCCTCGGCTGTCCCTCCGGCTCCCCAAAGCACAGGGACGAGGTGAGGGGCTTAGACCATGCCTGGGCAATGTTGTTTCTTACACCTGGGTGTGTGGCATTTGTTGAGCTGGCTACCCCCACTTGGGATAGGTGTTCCACAGCAAGCACCTACTGTACGTCGGAAGCCGTTTTTGCCCCAGGGGTCTCCGGGCTGTGTTCGTTGGGGTTGAACTCCTGCTAGCAAAACCGCCGGATTGAGGGAAGTGTTCAGACTGTGCCTGGGCCCTGTGGTCTCTTCCAGGTCAGTGTATGGCATTTCCTTCCCCTTGCCCCAGGCACCTGGGAGCATGTCTGCACGTGGAGAAAGACTTTCCCGTGGGAAGCCAGGTTTTGTCAAACGGGTCCCAGTGCTCTGCTCCTCTCTTTTCCCTCTTGCTGCCAGAAGCCCAGGGAGGATGGGAGGGCTTAGAACATGGCTGGGCACTGTGGTTTCTTCAAGAGAAGTGGAGGGCATTTGCTTTACCTTGCCACAACCACTTGGGATAGGGTCTGCACCTCAGGAAAACTGTTTCCGTGGGAAGCCGGCTTTTTGCAAAGGGGTCTCAGGGCCGTGGGCCTCGGGTGTCCCTCCGGCTCCCCAAAGCACAGGGACGAGGTGAGGGGCTTAGACCATGCCTGGGCAATGTTGTTTCTTACACCTGGGTGTGTGGCATTTTGTTGAGCTGGCTTCCCCCACTTGGGATAGGTGTTCCACAGCAAGCACCTATTGATCGTCGGAAGTCGTTTTTGCCCCAGGGGTCTCCGGGCTGTGTTCGTTGGGGTTGAACTCTTGCTAGCAAAACCGCCGGGTTGAGGGAAGGGTTCAGACTGTGCCTGGGCCCTGTGGTCTCTTCCAGGTCAGTGTATGGCATTTCCTTCCCCTTGCCCCAGGCACCTGGGAGCATGTCTGCACGTGGAGAAAGACTTTCCCGTGGGAAGCCGGGTTTTCTCAAACGGGTCCCAGTGCTCTGCTCCTCTCTTTTCAGTCCTGCTGCCAGAAGCCCAGGGAGGATGGGAGGGCTTAGAACATGGCTGGGCACTGTGGTTTCTTCAAGAGAAGTGGAGGGCATTTGCTTTACCTTGCCACAACCACTTGGGATAGGGTGTGCACCTCAGGAAAACTGTTTCCGTGGGAAGCCTACTTTTTGCAAAGGGGTCTCAGGGCCGTGTGCCTCGGCTGTCCCTCCGGATCCCCAAAGCACAGGGACGAGGTGAGGGGCTTAGACCATGCCTGGGCAATGTTGTTTCTTACACCTGGGTGTGTGGCATTTTGTTGAGCTGGCTACCCCCACTTGGGATAGGAGTTCAACAGCAAGCACCTATTGTTCGTCAGAAGCTGTTTTTGCCCCAGGGGTCTCCGGGCTGTGTTCGTTGGGGTTGAACTCCTGCTAGCAAAACCGCCGGGTTGAGGGAAGGGTTCAGACTGTGCCTGGGCCCTGTGGTCTCTTCCAGGTCAGTGTATGGCATTTCCTTCCCCTTGCCCCAGGCACCTGGGAGCATGTCTGCACGTGGAGAAAGACTTTCCCGTGGAAAGCCGGGTTTTGTCAAACGGGTCCCAGTGCTCTGCTCCTCTCTTTTCACTCCTGCTGCCAGAAGCCCAGGGAGGATGGGAGAGCTTAGAACATGGCTGGGCATTGTGGTTTCTTCCAGAGAAGTGGAGGGCATTTGCTTTACCTTGCCACAACCACTTGGGATAGGGTCTGCACCTCAGGAAAACTGTCTCCGTGGGAAGCCGGCTTTTTGCAAAGGGGTCTCAGGGCCGTGGGCCTCGGCTGTCCCTCCGGCTCCCCAAAGCACAGGGACGAGGTGAGGGGCTTAGACCATGCCTGGGCAATGTTGTTTCTTACACCTGGGTGTGTGGCATTTTGTTGAGCTGGCTTCCCCCACTTGGGATAGGTGTTCCACAGCAAGCACCTACTGTATGTCGGAAGCCCTTTTTGCCCCAGGGGTCTCCGGGCTGTGTTCGTTGGGGTTGAACTCCTGCTAGCAAAACCGCCGGGTTGAGGGAAGGGTTCAGACTGTGCCTGGGCCCTGTGGTCTCTTCCAGGTCAGTGTATGGCATTTCCTTCCCCTTGCCCCAGGCACCTGGGAGCATGCCTGCACGTGGAGAAAGACTTTCCCGTGGAAAGCCGGGTTTTTCAAACGGGTCCCAGTGCTCTGCTCCTCTCTTTTCACTCCTGCTGCCAGAAGCCCAGGGAGGATGGGAGGGCTTAGAACATGGCTGGGCACTGTGGTTTCTTCAAGAGAAGTGGAGGGCATTTGCTTTACCTTGCCACAACCACTTGGGATAGGGTCTGCACCTCAGGAAAACTGTTTCCGTGGGAAGCCTACTTTTTGCAAAGGGGTCTCAGGGCCGTGTGCCTCGGCTGTCCCTCCGGATCCCCAAAGCACAGGGACGAGGTGAGGGGCTTAGACCATGCCTGGGCAACGTTGTTTCTTACACCTGGGTGTGTGGCATTTTGTTGAGCTGGCTACCCCCACTTGGGATAGGAGTTCAACAGCAAGCACCTATTGTTCGTCAGAAGCTGTTTTTGCCCCAGGGGTCTCCGGGCTGTGTTCGTTGGGGTTGAACTCCTGCTAGCAAAACCGCCGGGTTGAGGGAAGGGTTCAGACTGTGCCTGGGCCCTGTGGTCTCTTCCAGGTCAGTGTATGGCATTTCCTTCCCCTTGCCCCAGGCACCTGGGAGCATGTCTGCACGTGGAGAAAGACTTTCCCGTGGAAAGCCGGGTTTTGTCAAACGGGTCCCAGTGCTCTGCTCCTCTCTTTTCACTCCTGCTGCCAGAAGCCCAGGGAGGATGGGAGAGCTTAGAACATGGCTGGGCATTGTGGTTTCTTCCAGAGAAGTGGAGGGCATTTGCTTTACCTTGCCACAACCACTTGGGATAGGGTCTGCACCTCAGGAAAACTGTCTCCGTGGGAAGCCGGCTTTTTGCAAAGGGGTCTCAGGGCCGTGGGCCTCGGCTGTCCCTCCGGCTCCCCAAAGCACAGGGACGAGGTGAGGGGCTTAGACCATGCCTGGGCAATGTTGTTTCTTACACCTGGGTGTGTGGCATTTTGTTGAGCTGGCTTCCCCCACTTGGGATAGGTGTTCCACAGCAAGCACCTACTGTATGTCGGAAGCCCTTTTTGCCCCAGGGGTCTCCGGGCTGTGTTCGTTGGGGTTGAACTCCTGCTAGCAAAACCGCCGGGTTGAGGGAAGGGTTCAGACTGTGCCTGGGCCCTGTGGTCTCTTCCAGGTCAGTGTATGGCATTTCCTTCCCCTTGCCCCAGGCACCTGGGAGCATGTCTGCACGTGGAGAAAGACTTTCCCGTGGGAAGCCGGGTTTTTCAAACGGGTCCCAGTGCTCTGCTCCTCTCTTTTCACTCCTGCTGCCAGAAGCCAAGGGAGGATGGGAGGGCTTAGAACATGGCTGGGCACTGTGGTTTCTTCCAGAGAAGTGGAGGGCATTTTCTTTACCTTGCCACAACCACTTGGGATAGGGTGTGCACCTCAGGAAAACTGTTTCCGTGGGAAGCCGGCTTTTTGCAAAGGGGTCTCAGGGCCGTGTGCCTCGGCTGTCCCTCCGGCTCTCCAAAGCACAGGGACGAGGTGAGGGGCTTAGACCATGCCTGGGCAATGTTGTTTCTTACACCTGGGTGTGTGGCATTTTGTTGAGCTGGCTACCCCCACTTGGGATAGGTGTTCCACAGCAAGCACCTATTGTTCGTCGGAACCCGTTTTTGCCCCAGGGGTCTTCGGACTGCGTTCGTTGGGGTTGAAATCCTGCTAGCAAAACCGCCGGGTTGAGGGAAGGGTTCAGACTGTGCCTGGGCCCTGTGGTCTCTTACAGGTCAGTGTATGGCATTTCCTTCCCCTTGCCACAGGCACCTGGGAGCATGTCTGCACGTGGAGAAAGACTTTCCCGTGGGAAGCCGGGTTTTGTCAAACGGGTCCCAGTGCTCTGCTCCTCTCTTTTCACTCCTGCTGCCAGAAGCCCAGGGAGGATGGGAGGGCTTAGAACATGGCTGGGCACTGTGGTTTCTTCCAGAGAAGTGGAGGGCATTTGCTTTACCTTGCCACAACCACTTGGGATAGGGTCTGCACCTCAGGAAAACTGTTTCCGTGGGAAGCCGGCTTTTTGCAAAGGGGTCTCAGGGCCGTGGGCCTCGGCTGTCCCTCCGGCTCCCCAAAGCACAGGGACGAGGTGAGGGGCTTAGACCATGCCTGGGCAATGTTGTTTCCTACACCTGGGTGTGTGGCATTTTGTTGAGCTGGCTACCCCCACTTGGGATAGGAGTTCAACAGCAAGCACCTATTGTTCGTCAGAAGCTGTTTTTGCCCCAGGGGTCTCCGGGCTATGTTCGTTGGGGTTGAACTCCTGCTAGCAAAACCGCCGGGTTGAGGGAAGGGTTCAGACTGTGCCTGGGCCCTGTGGTCTCTTCCAGGTCAGTGTATGGCATTTCCTTCCCCTTGCCCCAGGCACCTGGGAGCATGTCTGCACGTGGAGAAAGACTTTCCCGTGGAAAGCCGGGTTTTGTCAAACGGGTCCCAGTGCTCTGCTCCTCTCTTTTCACTCCTGCTGCCAGAAGCCCAGGGAGGATGGGAGGGCTTAGAACATGGCTGGGCATTGTGGTTTCTTCCAGAGAAGTGGAGGGCATTTGCTTTACCTTGCCACAACCACTTGGGATAGGGTCTGCACCTCAGGAAAACTGTCTCCGTGGGAAGCCGGCTTTTTGCCAAGGGGTCTCAATGCCGTGGGCCTCGGCTGTCCCTCCGGCTCCCCAAAGCACAGGGACGAGGTGAGGGGCTTAGACCATGCCTGGGCAATGTTGTTTCTTACACCTGGGTGTGTGGCATTTTGTTGAGCTGGCTTCCCCCACTTGGGATAGGTGTTCCACAGCAAGCACCTATTGTTCGTCGGAAGCCGTTTTTGCCCCAGGGGTCTCCGGACTGCGTTCGTTGGGGTTGAACTCCTGCTAGCAAAACCGCCGGGTTGAGGGAAGGGTTCAGACTGTGCCTGGGCCCTGTGGTCTCTTCCAGGTCAGTGTATGGCATTTCCTTCCCCTTGCCCCAGGCACCTGGGAGCATGTCTGCACGTGGAGAAAGACTTTCCCGTGGGAAGCCGGGTTTTGTCAAACGGGTCCCAGTGCTCTGCTCCTCTCTTTTCACTCCTGCTGCCAGAAGCCCAGGGAGGATGGGAGGGCTTAGAACATGGCTGGGCACTGTGGTTTCTTCCAGAGAAGTGGAGGGCATTTGCTTTACCTTGCCACAACCACTTGGGATAGGGTCTGCACCTCAGGAAAACTGTTTCCGTGGGAAGCCGGCTTTTTGCAAAGGGGTCTCAGGGCCGTGGGCCTCGGCTGTCCCTCCGGCTCCCCAAAGCACAGGGACGAGGTGAGGGGCTTAGACCATGCCTGGGCAATGTTGTTTCCTACACCTGGGTGTGTGGCATTTTGTTGAGCTGGCTACCCCCACTTGGGATAGGAGTTCAACAGCAAGCACCTATTGTTCGTTAGAAGCTGTTTTTGCCCCAGGGGTCTCCGGGCTATGTTCGTTGGGGTTGAACTCCTGCTAGCAAAACCGCCGGGTTGAGGGAAGGGTTCAGACTGTGCCTGGGCCCTGTGGTCTCTTCCAGGTCAGTGTATGGCATTTCCTTCCCCTTGCCCCAGGCACCTGGGAGCATGTCTGCACGTGGAGAAAGACTTTCCCGTGGAAAGCCGGGTTTTGTCAAACGGGTCCCAGTGCTCTGCTCCTCTCTTTTCACTCCTGCTGCCAGAAGCCCAGGGAGGATGGGAGGGCTTAGAACATGGCTGGGCATTGTGGTTTCTTCCAGAGAAGTGGAGGGCATTTGCTTTACCTTGCCACAACCACTTGGGATAGGGTCTGCACCTCAGGAAAACTGTCTCCGTGGGAAGCCGGCTTTTTGCCAAGGGGTCTCAATGCCGTGGGCCTCGGCTGTCCCTCCGGCTCCCCAAAGCACAGGGACGAGGTGAGGGGCTTAGACCATGCCTGGGCAATGTTGTTTCTTACACCTGGGTGTGTGGCATTTTGTTGAGCTGGCTTCCCCCACTTGGGATAGGTGTTCCACAGCAAGCACCTACTGTATGTCGGAAGCCCTTTTTGCCCCAGGGGTCTCCGGGCTGTGTTCGTTGGGGTTGAACTCCTGCTAGCAAAACCGCCGGGTTGAGGGAAGGGTTCAGACTGTGCCTGGGCCCTGTGGTCTCTTCCAGGTCAGTGTATGGCATTTCCTTCCCCTTGCCCCAGGCACCTGGGAGCATGTCTGCACGTGGAGAAAGACTTTCCCGTGGGAAGCCGGGTTTTTCAAACGGGTCCCAGTGCTCTGCTCCTCTCTTTTCACTCCTGCTGCCAGAAGCCAAGGGAGGATGGGAGGGCTTAGAACATGGCTGGGCACTGTGGTTTCTTCCAGAGAAGTGGAGGGCATTTGCTTTACCTTGCCACAACCACTTGGGATAGGGTGTGCACCTCAGGAAAACTGTTTCCGTGGGAAGCCGGCTTTTTGCAAAGGGGTCTCAGGGCCGTGTGCCTCGGCTGTCCCTCCGGCTCTCCAAAGCACAGGGACGAGGTGAGGGGCTTAGACCATGCCTGGGCAATGTTGTTTCTTACACCTGGGTGTGTGGCATTTTGTTGAGCTGGCTTCCCCCACTTGGGATAGGTGTTCCACAGCAAGCACCTATTGTTCGTCGGAACCCGTTTTTGCCCCAGGGGTCTTCGGACTGCGTTCGTTGGGGTTGAAATCCTGCTAGCAAAACCGCCGGGTTGAGGGAAGGGTTCAGACTGTGCCTGGGCCCTGTGGTCTCTTACAGGTCAGTGTATGGCATTTCCTTCCCCTTGCCACAGGCACCTGGGAGCATGTCTGCACGTGGAGAAAGACTTTCCCGTGGGAAGCCGGGTTTTGTCAAACGGGTCCCAGTGCTCTGCTCCTCTCTTTTCACTCCTGCTGCCAGAAGCCCAGGGAGGATGGGAGGGCTTAGAACATGGCTGGGCACTGTGGTTTCTTCCAGAGAAGTGGAGGGCATTTGCTTTACCTTGCCACAACCACTTGGGATAGGGTCTGCACCTCAGGAAAACTGTTTCCGTGGGAAGCCGGCTTTTTGCAAAGGGGTCTCAGGGCCGTGGGCCTCGGCTGTCCCTCCGGCTCCCCAAAGCACAGGGACGAGGTGAGGGGCTTAGACCATGCCTGGGCAATGTTGTTTCCTACACCTGGGTGTGTGGCATTTTGTTGAGCTGGCTACCCCCACTTGGGATAGGAGTTCAACAGCAAGCACCTATTGTTCGTCAGAAGCTGTTTTTGCCCCAGGGGTCTCCGGGCTATGTTCGTTGGGGTTGAACTCCTGCTAGCAAAACCGCCGGGTTGAGGGAAGGGTTCAGACTGTGCCTGGGCCCTGTGGTCTCTTCCAGGTCAGTGTATGGCATTTCCTTCCCCTTGCCCCAGGCACCTGGGAGCATGTCTGCACGTGGAGAAAGACTTTCCCGTGGAAAGCCGGGTTTTGTCAAACGGGTCCCAGTGCTCTGCTCCTCTCTTTTCACTCCTGCTGCCAGAAGCCCAGGGAGGATGGGAGGGCTTAGAACATGGCTGGGCATTGTGGTTTCTTCCAGAGAAGTGGAGGGCATTTGCTTTACCTTGCCACAACCACTTGGGATAGGGTCTGCACCTCAGGAAAACTGTCTCCGTGGGAAGCCGGCTTTTTGCCAAGGGGTCTCAATGCCGTGGGCCTCGGCTGTCCCTCCGGCTCCCCAAAGCACAGGGACGAGGTGAGGGGCTTAGACCATGCCTGGGCAATGTTGTTTCTTACACCTGGGTGTGTGGCATTTTGTTGAGCTGGCTTCCCCCACTTGGGATAGGTGTTCCACAGCAAGCACCTATTGTTCGTCGGAAGCCGTTTTTGCCCCAGGGGTCTCCGGACTGCGTTCGTTGGGGTTGAACTCCTGCTAGCAAAACCGCCGGGTTGAGGGAAGGGTTCAGACTGTGCCTGGGCCCTGTGGTCTCTTCCAGGTCAGTGTATGGCATTTCCTTCCCCTTGCCCCAGGCACCTGGGAGCATGTCTGCACGTGGAGAAAGACTTTCCCGTGGGAAGCCGGGTTTTGTCAAACGGGTCCCAGTGCTCTGCTCCTCTCTTTTCACTCCTGCTGCCAGAAGCCCAGGGAGGATGGGAGGGCTTAGAACATGGCTGGGCACTGTGGTTTCTTCCAGAGAAGTGGAGGGCATTTGCTTTACCTTGCCACAACCACTTGGGATAGGGTGTGCACCTCAGGAAAACTGTCTCCGTGGGAAGCCGGCTTTTTGCAAAGGTGTCTCAGGTCCGTGGGCCAAGGGTGTCCCTCCGGCTCCCCAAAGCACAGGGACGAGGTGAGGGGCTTAGACCATGCCTGGGCAATGTTGTTTCTTACACCTGGGTGTGTGGCATTTTGTTGAGCTGGCTACCCCCTCTTGGGATTGGTTTTCCACAGCAAGCGCCTATTGTTCGTCAGAAGCCGTTTTTGCCTCAGGGGTCTCCGGGCTGTGTTCGTTGGGGTTGAACTCCTGCTAGCAAAACCGCCGGGTTGAGGGAAGGGTTCAGACTGTGCCTGGGCCCTGTGGTCTCTTCCAGGTCAGTGTATGGCATTTCCTTCCCCTTGCCACAGGCACCTGGGAGCATGTCTGCACGTGGAGAAAGACTTTCCCGTGGAAAGCCGGGTTTTGTCAAACGGGTCCCAGTGCTCTGCTCCTCTCTTTTCACTCCTGCTGCCAGAAGCCCAGGGAGGATGGGAGGGCTTAGAACATGGCTGGGCACTGTGGTTTCTTCCAGACAAGTGGAGGGCATTTGCTTTACCTTGCCACAACCACTTGGGATAGGGTCTGCACCTCAGGAAAACTGTCTCCGTGGGAAGCCGGCTTTTTGCAAAGGGGTCTCAGGGCCGTGGGCCTCGGCTGTCCCTCCGGCTCCCCAAAGCACAGGGACGAGGTGAGGGGCTTAGACCATGCCTGGGCAATGTTGTTTCTTACACCTGGGTGTGTGGCATTTTGTTGAGCTGGCTTCCCCCACTTGGGATAGGTGTTCCACAGCAAGCACCTATTGATCGTCGGAAGCCGTTTTTGCCCCAGGGGTCTCCGGGCTGTGTTCGTTGGGGTTGAACTCCTGCTAGCAAAACCGCCGGGTTGAGGGAAGGGTTCAGACTGTGCCTGGGCCCTGTGGTCTCTTCCAGGTCAGTGTATGGCATTTCCTTCCCCTTGCCCCAGGCACCTGGGAGCATGTCTGCACGTGGAGAAAGACTTTCCCGTGGGAAGCCGGGTTTTCTCAAACGGGTCCCAGTGCTCTGCTCCTCTCTTTTCAGTCCTGCTGCCAGAAGCCCAGGGAGGATGGGAGGGCTTAGAACATGGCTGGGCACTGTGGTTTCTTCAAGAGAAGTGGAGGGCATTTGCTTTACCTTGCCACAACCACTTGGGATAGGGTCTGCACCTCAGGAAAACTGTTTCCGTGGGAAGCCTACTTTTTGCAAAGGGGTCTCAGGGCCGTGTGCCTCGGCTGTCCCTCCGGATCCCCAAAGCACAGGGACGAGGTGAGGGGCTTAGACCATGCCTGGGCAACGTTGTTTCTTACACCTGGTTGTGTGGCATTTTGTTGAGCTGGCTACCCCCACTTGGGATAGGAGTTCAACAGCAAGCACCTATTGTTCGTCAGAAGCTGTTTTTGCCCCAGGGGTCTCCGGGCTGTGTTCGTTGGGGTTGAACTCCTGCTAGCAAAACCGCCGGGTTGAGGGAAGGGTTCAGACTGTGCCTGGGCCCTGTGGTCTCTTCCAGGTCAGTGTATGGCATTTCCTTCCCCTTGCCCCAGGCACCTGGGAGCATGTCTGCACGTGGAGAAAGACTTTCCCGTGGAAAGCCGGGTTTTGTCAAACGGGTCCCAGTGCTCTGCTCCTCTCTTTTCACTCCTGCTGCCAGAAGCCCAGGGAGGATGGGAGAGCTTAGAACATGGCTGGGCATTGTGGTTTCTTCCAGAGAAGTGGAGGGCATTTGCTTTACCTTGCCACAACCACTTGGGATAGGGTCTGCACCTCAGGAAAACTGTCTCCGTGGGAAGCCGGCTTTTTGCAAAGGGGTCTCAGGGCCGTGGGCCTCGGCTGTCCCTCCGGCTCCCCAAAGCACAGGGACGAGGTGAGGGGCTTAGACCATGCCTGGGCAATGTTGTTTCTTACACCTGGGTGTGTGGCATTTTGTTGAGCTGGCTTCCCCCACTTGGGATAGGTGTTCCACAGCAAGCACCTATTGATCGTCGGAAGCCGTTTTTGCCCCAGGGGTCTCCGGGCTGTGTTCGTTGGGGTTGAACTCCTGCTAGCAAAACCGCCGGGTTGAGGGAAGGGTTCAGACTGTGCCTGGGCCCTGTGGTCTCTTCCAGGTCAGTGTATGGCATTTCCTTCCCCTTGCCCCAGGCACCTGGGAGCATGTCTGCACGTGGAGAAAGACTTTCCCGTGGGAAGCCGGGTTTTTCAAACGGGTCCCAGTGCTCTGCTCCTCTCTTTTCACTCCTGCTGCCAGAAGCCAAGGGAGGATGGGAGGGCTTAGAACATGGCTGGGCACTGTGGTTTCTTCCAGAGAAGTGGAGGGCATTTGCTTTACCTTGCCACAACCACTTGGGATAGGGTGTGCACCTCAGGAAAACTGTTTCCGTGGGAAGCCGGCTTTTTGCAAAGGGGTCTCAGGGCCGTGGGCCTCGGCTGTCCCTCCGGCTCTCCAAAGCACAGGGACGAGGTGAGGGGCTTAGACCATGCCTGGGCAATGTTGTTTCTTACACCTGGGTGTGTGGCATTTTGTTGAGCTGGCTACCCCCACTTGGGATAGGTGTTCCACAGCAAGCACCTATTGTTCGTCGGAACCCGTTTTTGCCCCAGGGGTCTTCGGACTGCGTTCGTTGGGGTTGAAATCCTGCTAGCAAAACCGCCGGGTTGAGGGAAGGGTTCAGACTGTGCCTGGGCCCTGTGGTCTCTTACAGGTCAGTGTATGGCATTTCCTTCCCCTTGCCACAGGCACCTGGGAGCATGTCTGCACGTGGAGAAAGACTTTCCCGTGGGAAGCCGGGTTTTGTCAAACGGGTCCCCGTGCTCTGCTCCTCTCTTTTCACTCCTGCTGCCAGAAGCCCAGGGAGGATGGGAGGGCTTAGAACATGGCTGGGCACTGTGGTTTCTTCCAGAGAAGTGGAGGGCATTTGCTTTACCTTGCCACAACCACTTGGGATAGGGTCTGCACCTCAGGAAAACTGTTTCCGTGGGAAGCCGGCTTTTTGCAAAGGGGTCTCAGGGCCGTGGGCCTCGGCTGTCCCTCCGGCTCCCCAAAGCACAGGGACGAGGTGAGGGGCTTAGACCATGCCTGGGCAATGTTGTTTCCTACACCTGGGTGTGTGGCATTTTGTTGAGCTGGCTTCCCCCACTTGGGATAGGTGTTCCACAGCAAGCACCTATTGATCGTCGGAAGTCGTTTTTGCCCCAGGGGTCTCCGGGCTGTGTTCGTTGGGGTTGAACTCCTGCTAGCAAAACCGCCGGGTTGAGGGAAGGGTTCAGACTGTGCCTGGGCCCTGTGGTCTCTTCCAGGTCAGTGTATGGCATTTCCTTCCCCCTGCCCCAGGCACCTGGGAGCATGTCTGCACGTGGAGAAAGACTTTCCCGTGGGAAGCCGGGTTTTCTCAAACGGGTCCCAGTGCTCTGCTCCTCTCTTTTCAGTCCTGCTGCCAGAAGCCCAGGGAGGATGGGAGGGCTTAGAACATGGCTGGGCACTGTGGTTTCTTCAAGAGAAGTGGAGGGCATTTGCTTTACCTTGCCACAACCACTTGGGATAGGGTGTGCACCTCAGGAAAACTGTTTCCGTGGGAAGCCGACTTTTTGCAAAGGGGTCTCAGGGCCGTGTGCCTCGGCTGTCCCTCCGGATCCCCAAAGCACAGGGACGAGGTGAGGGGCTTAGACCATGCCTGGGCAATGTTGTTTCTTACACCTGGGTGTGTGGCATTTTGTTGAGCTGGCTACCCCCACTTGGGATAGGTGTTCCACAGCAAGCACCTATTGTTCGTCGGAAGCCGTTTTTGCCCCAGGGGTCTCCGGGCTGTGTTCGTTGGGGTTGAACTCCTGATAGCAAAACCGACGGGTTGAGGGAAGGGTTCAGACTGTGCCTGGGCCCTGTGGTCTCTTCCAGGTCAGTGTATGGCATTTCCTTCCCCTTGCCCCAGGCACCTGGGAGCATGTCTGCACGTGGAGAAAGACTTTCCCGTGGGAAGCCGGGTTTTGTCAAACGGGTCCCAGTGCTCTGCTCCTCTCTTTTCCCTCTTGCTGCCAGAAGCCCAGGGAGGATGGGAGGGCTTAGAACATGGCTGGGCACTGTGGTTTCTTCCAGAGAAGTGGAGGCCATTTGCCTTACCTTGCCACAACCACTTGGGATAGGGTCTGCACCTCAGGAAAACTGTTTCCGTGGGAAGCCGGCTTTTTGCCAAGGGGTCTCAGGGCCGTGGGCCTCGGGTGTCCCTCCGGCTCCCCAAAGCACAGGGACGAGGTGAGGGGCTTAGACCATGCCTGGGCAATGTTGTTTCTTACACCTGGGTGTGTGGCATTTTGTTGAGCTGGCTACCCCCTCTTGGGATTGGTTTTCCACAGCAAGCGCCTATTGTTCGTCGGAAGCCGTTTTTGCTTCAGGGGTCTCCGGGCTGTGTTCGTTGGGGTTGAACTCCTGCTAGCAAAACCGCCGGTTTGAGGGAAGGGTTCAGACTGTGCCTGGGCCCTGTGGTCTCTTCCAGGTCAGTGTATGGCATTTCCTTCCCCTTGCCCCAGGCACCTGGGAGCATGTCTGCACGTGGAGAAAGACTTTCCCGTGGGAAGCCGGGTTTTGTCAAACGGGTCCCAGTGCTCTGCTCCTCTCTTTTCACTCCTGCTGCCAGAAGCCCAGGGAGGATGGGAGGGCTTAGAACATGGCTGGGCACTGTGGTTTCTTCCAGAGAAGTGGAGGGCATTTGCTTTACCTTGCCACAACCACTTGGGATAGGGTCTGCACCTCAGGAAAACTGTCTCCGTGGGAAGCCGGCTTTTTGCAAAGGGGTCTCAGGGCCGTGGGCCTCGGCTGTCCCTCCGGCTCCCCAAAGCACAGGGACGAGGTGAGGGGCTTAGACCATGCCTGGGCAATGTTGTTTCTTACCCCTGGGTGTGTGGCATTTTGTTGAGCTGGCTTCCCCCACTTGGGATAGGTGTTCCACAGCAAGCACCTATTGATCGTCGGAAGTCGTTTTTGCCCCAGGGGTCTCCGGGCTGTGTTCGTTGGGGTTGAACTCCTGCTAGCAAAACCGCCGGGTTGAGGGAAGGGTTCAGACTGTGCCTGGGCCCTGTGGTCTCTTCCAGGTCAGTGTATGGCATTTCCTTCCCCTTGCCCCAGGCACCTGGGAGCATGTCTGCACGTGGAGAAAGACTTTCCCGTGGGAAGCCGGGTTTTCTCAAACGGGTCCCAGTGCTCTGCTCCTCTCTTTTCACTCCTGCTGCCAGAAGCCCAGGGAGGATGGGAGGGCTTAGAACATGGCTGGGCACTGTGGTTTCTTCCAGAGAAGTGGAGGGCATTTGCTTTACCTTGCCACAACCACTTGGGATAGGGTCTGCACCTCAGGAAAACTGTCTCCGTGGGAAGCCGGCTTTTTGCAAAGGGGTCTCAGGGCCGTGGGCCTCGGCTGTCCCTCCGGCTCCCCAAAGCACAGGGACGAGGTGAGGGGCTTAGACCATGCCTGGGCAATGTTGTTTCTTACACCTGGGTGTGTGGCATTTTGTTGAGCTGGCTACCCCCACTTGGGATAGGTGTTCCACAGCAAGCACCTATTGTTCGTCGG
Organism: Ursus arctos; assembly: GCF_023065955.2. NCBI lineage: Eukaryota > Metazoa > Chordata > Mammalia > Carnivora > Ursidae > Ursus > Ursus arctos. The sequence continues at coordinate 60,359,065 of NW_026622841.1, forward strand.
AACCCGTTTTTGCCCCAGGGGTCTTCGGACTGCGTTCGTTGGGGTTGAACTCCTGCTAGCAAAACCGCCGGTTTTGGGAAGGGTTCAGACTGTGCCTGGGCCCTGTGGTCTCTTCCAGGTCAGTGTATGGCATTTCCTTCCCCTTGCCCCAGGCACCTGGGAGCATGTCTGCACGTGGAGAAAGACTTTCCCGTGGGAAGCCGGGTTTTAAAAACGGGTCCCAGTGCTCTGCTCCTCTCTTTTCACTCCTGCTGCCAGAAGCCCAGGGAGGATGGGAGGGCTTAGAACATGGCTGGGCACTGTGGTTTCTTCCAGAGAAGTGGAGGGGATTTGCTTTACCCTGCCACAACCACTTGGGATAGGGTCTCCACTTCAGGAAAACTGTCTCCGTGGGAAGCCGGCTTTTTGCCACGGGGTCTCAATGCCGTGGGCCTCGGCTGTCCCTCCGGCTCCCCAAAGCACAGGGACGAGGTGAGGGGCTTAGACCATGCCTGGGCAATGTTGTTTCTTACACCTGGGTGTGTGGCATTTTGTTGAGCTGGCTTCCCCCACTTGGGATAGGAGTTCAACAGCAAGCACCTATTGTTCGTCAGAAGCTGTTTTTGCCCCAGGGGTCTCCGGGCTATGTTCGTTGGGGTTGAACTCCTGCTAGCAAAACCGCCGGGTTGAGGGAAGGGTTCAGACTGTGCCTGGGCCCTGTGGTCTCTTCCAGGTCAGTGTATGGCATTTCCTTCCCCTTGCCCCAGGCACCTGGGAGCATGTCTGCACGTGGAGAAAGACTTTCCCGTGGAAAGCCGGGTTTTGTCAAACGGGTCCCAGTGCTCTGCTCCTCTCTTTTCACTCCTGCTGCCAGAAGCCCAGGGAGGATGGGAGGGCTTAGAACATGGCTGGGCATTGTGGTTTCTTCCAGAGAAGTGGAGGGCATTTGCTTTACCTTGCCACAACCACTTGGGATAGGGTCTGCACCTCAGGAAAACTGTCTCCGTGGGAAGCCGGCTTTTTGCAAAGGGGTCTCAGGGCCGTGGGCCTCGGCTGTCCCTCCGGCTCCCCAAAGCACAGGGACGAGGTGAGGGGCTTAGACCATGCCTGGGCAATGTTGTTTCTTACACCTGGGTGTGTGGCATTTGTTGAGCTGGCTACCCCCACTTGGGATAGGTGTTCCACAGCAAGCACCTACTGTACGTCGGAAGCCGTTTTTGCCCCAGGGGTCTCCGGGCTGTGTTCGTTGGGGTTGAACTCCTGCTAGCAAAACCGCCGGATTGAGGGAAGTGTTCAGACTGTGCCTGGGCCCTGTGGTCTCTTCCAGGTCAGTGTATGGCATTTCCTTCCCCTTGCCCCAGGCACCTGGGAGCATGTCTGCACGTGGAGAAAGACTTTCCCGTGGGAAGCCAGGTTTTGTCAAACGGGTCCCAGTGCTCTGCTCCTCTCTTTTCCCTCTTGCTGCCAGAAGCCCAGGGAGGATGGGAGGGCTTAGAACATGGCTGGGCACTGTGGTTTCTTCAAGAGAAGTGGAGGGCATTTGCTTTACCTTGCCACAACCACTTGGGATAGGGTCTGCACCTCAGGAAAACTGTTTCCGTGGGAAGCCGGCTTTTTGCAAAGGGGTCTCAGGGCCGTGGGCCTCGGGTGTCCCTCCGGCTCCCCAAAGCACAGGGACGAGGTGAGGGGCTTAGACCATGCCTGGGCAATGTTGTTTCTTACACCTGGGTGTGTGGCATTTTGTTGAGCTGGCTTCCCCCACTTGGGATAGGTGTTCCACAGCAAGCACCTATTGATCGTCGGAAGTCGTTTTTGCCCCAGGGGTCTCCGGGCTGTGTTCGTTGGGGTTGAACTCTTGCTAGCAAAACCGCCGGGTTGAGGGAAGGGTTCAGACTGTGCCTGGGCCCTGTGGTCTCTTCCAGGTCAGTGTATGGCATTTCCTTCCCCTTGCCCCAGGCACCTGGGAGCATGTCTGCACGTGGAGAAAGACTTTCCCGTGGGAAGCCGGGTTTTCTCAAACGGGTCCCAGTGCTCTGCTCCTCTCTTTTCAGTCCTGCTGCCAGAAGCCCAGGGAGGATGGGAGGGCTTAGAACATGGCTGGGCACTGTGGTTTCTTCCAGAGAAGTGGAGGGCATTTGCTTTACCTTGCCACAACCACTTGGGATAGGGTGTGCACCTCAGGAAAACTGTTTCCGTGGGAAGCCTACTTTTTGCAAAGGGGTCTCAGGGCCGTGTGCCTCGGCTGTCCCTCCGGATCCCCAAAGCACAGGGACGAGGTGAGGGGCTTAGACCATGCCTGGGCAATGTTGTTTCTTACACCTGGGTGTGTGGCATTTTGTTGAGCTGGCTACCCCCACTTGGGATAGGAGTTCAACAGCAAGCACCTATTGTTCGTCAGAAGCTGTTTTTGCCCCAGGGGTCTCCGGGCTGTGTTCGTTGGGGTTGAACTCCTGCTAGCAAAACCGCCGGGTTGAGGGAAGGGTTCAGACTGTGCCTGGGCCCTGTGGTCTCTTCCAGGTCAGTGTATGGCATTTCCTTCCCCTTGCCCCAGGCACCTGGGAGCATGTCTGCACGTGGAGAAAGACTTTCCCGTGGAAAGCCGGGTTTTGTCAAACGGGTCCCAGTGCTCTGCTCCTCTCTTTTCACTCCTGCTGCCAGAAGCCCAGGGAGGATGGGAGAGCTTAGAACATGGCTGGGCACTGTGGTTTCTTCCAGAGAAGTGGAGGGCATTTGCTTTACCTTGCCACAACCACTTGGGATAGGGTCTGCACCTCAGGAAAACTGTCTCCGTGGGAAGCCGGCTTTTTGCAAAGGGGTCTCAGGGCCGTGGGCCTCGGCTGTCCCTCCGGCTCCCCAAAGCACAGGGACGAGGTGAGGGGCTTAGACCATGCCTGGGCAATGTTGTTTCTTACACCTGGGTGTGTGGCATTTTGTTGAGCTGGCTTCCCCCACTTGGGATAGGTGTTCCACAGCAAGCACCTACTGTATGTCGGAAGCCCTTTTTGCCCCAGGGGTCTCCGGGCTGTGTTCGTTGGGGTTGAACTCCTGCTAGCAAAACCGCCGGGTTGAGGGAAGGGTTCAGACTGTGCCTGGGCCCTGTGGTCTCTTCCAGGTCAGTGTATGGCATTTCCTTCCCCTTGCCCCAGGCACCTGGGAGCATGCCTGCACGTGGAGAAAGACTTTCCCGTGGAAAGCCGGGTTTTTCAAACGGGTCCCAGTGCTCTGCTCCTCTCTTTTCACTCCTGCTGCCAGAAGCCCAGGGAGGATGGGAGGGCTTAGAACATGGCTGGGCACTGTGGTTTCTTCAAGAGAAGTGGAGGGCATTTGCTTTACCTTGCCACAACCACTTGGGATAGGGTCTGCACCTCAGGAAAACTGTTTCCGTGGGAAGCCTACTTTTTGCAAAGGGGTCTCAGGGCCGTGTGCCTCGGCTGTCCCTCCGGATCCCCAAAGCACAGGGACGAGGTGAGGGGCTTAGACCATGCCTGGGCAACGTTGTTTCTTACACCTGGGTGTGTGGCATTTTGTTGAGCTGGCTACCCCCACTTGGGATAGGAGTTCAACAGCAAGCACCTATTGTTCGTCAGAAGCTGTTTTTGCCCCAGGGGTCTCCGGGCTGTGTTCGTTGGGGTTGAACTCCTGCTAGCAAAACCGCCGGGTTGAGGGAAGGGTTCAGACTGTGCCTGGGCCCTGTGGTCTCTTCCAGGTCAGTGTATGGCATTTCCTTCCCCTTGCCCCAGGCACCTGGGAGCATGTCTGCACGTGGAGAAAGACTTTCCCGTGGAAAGCCGGGTTTTGTCAAACGGGTCCCAGTGCTCTGCTCCTCTCTTTTCACTCCTGCTGCCAGAAGCCCAGGGAGGATGGGAGAGCTTAGAACATGGCTGGGCATTGTGGTTTCTTCCAGAGAAGTGGAGGGCATTTGCTTTACCTTGCCACAACCACTTGGGATAGGGTCTGCACCTCAGGAAAACTGTCTCCGTGGGAAGCCGGCTTTTTGCAAAGGGGTCTCAGGGCCGTGGGCCTCGGCTGTCCCTCCGGCTCCCCAAAGCACAGGGACGAGGTGAGGGGCTTAGACCATGCCTGGGCAATGTTGTTTCTTACACCTGGGTGTGTGGCATTTTGTTGAGCTGGCTTCCCCCACTTGGGATAGGTGTTCCACAGCAAGCACCTATTGTTCGTCGGAAGCCGTTTTTGCCCCAGGGGTCTCCGGACTGCGTTCGTTGGGGTTGAACTCCTGCTAGCAAAACCGCCGGGTTGAGGGAAGGGTTCAGACTGTGCCTGGGCCCTGTGGTCTCTTCCAGGTCAGTGTATGGCATTTCCTTCCCCTTGCCCCAGGCACCTGGGAGCATGTCTGCACGTGGAGAAAGACTTTCCCGTGGGAAGCCGGGTTTTGTCAAACGGGTCCCAGTGCTCTGCTCCTCTCTTTTCACTCCTGCTGCCAGAAGCCCAGGGAGGATGGGAGGGCTTAGAACATGGCTGGGCACTGTGGTTTCTTCCAGAGAAGTGGAGGGCATTTGCTTTACCTTGCCACAACCACTTGGGATAGGGTCTGCACCTCAGGAAAACTGTTTCCGTGGGAAGCCGGCTTTTTGCAAAGGGGTCTCAGGGCCGTGGGCCTCGGCTGTCCCTCCGGCTCCCCAAAGCACAGGGACGAGGTGAGGGGCTTAGACCATGCCTGGGCAATGTTGTTTCCTACACCTGGGTGTGTGGCATTTTGTTGAGCTGGCTACCCCCACTTGGGATAGGAGTTCAACAGCAAGCACCTATTGTTCGTTAGAAGCTGTTTTTGCCCCAGGGGTCTCCGGGCTATGTTCGTTGGGGTTGAACTCCTGCTAGCAAAACCGCCGGGTTGAGGGAAGGGTTCAGACTGTGCCTGGGCCCTGTGGTCTCTTCCAGGTCAGTGTATGGCATTTCCTTCCCCTTGCCCCAGGCACCTGGGAGCATGTCTGCACGTGGAGAAAGACTTTCCCGTGGAAAGCCGGGTTTTGTCAAACGGGTCCCAGTGCTCTGCTCCTCTCTTTTCACTCCTGCTGCCAGAAGCCCAGGGAGGATGGGAGGGCTTAGAACATGGCTGGGCATTGTGGTTTCTTCCAGAGAAGTGGAGGGCATTTGCTTTACCTTGCCACAACCACTTGGGATAGGGTCTGCACCTCAGGAAAACTGTCTCCGTGGGAAGCCGGCTTTTTGCCAAGGGGTCTCAATGCCGTGGGCCTCGGCTGTCCCTCCGGCTCCCCAAAGCACAGGGACGAGGTGAGGGGCTTAGACCATGCCTGGGCAATGTTGTTTCTTACACCTGGGTGTGTGGCATTTTGTTGAGCTGGCTTCCCCCACTTGGGATAGGTGTTCCACAGCAAGCACCTACTGTATGTCGGAAGCCCTTTTTGCCCCAGGGGTCTCCGGGCTGTGTTCGTTGGGGTTGAACTCCTGCTAGCAAAACCGCCGGGTTGAGGGAAGGGTTCAGACTGTGCCTGGGCCCTGTGGTCTCTTCCAGGTCAGTGTATGGCATTTCCTTCCCCTTGCCCCAGGCACCTGGGAGCATGTCTGCACGTGGAGAAAGACTTTCCCGTGGGAAGCCGGGTTTTTCAAACGGGTCCCAGTGCTCTGCTCCTCTCTTTTCACTCCTGCTGCCAGAAGCCAAGGGAGGATGGGAGGGCTTAGAACATGGCTGGGCACTGTGGTTTCTTCCAGAGAAGTGGAGGGCATTTGCTTTACCTTGCCACAACCACTTGGGATAGGGTGTGCACCTCAGGAAAACTGTTTCCGTGGGAAGCCGGCTTTTTGCAAAGGGGTCTCAGGGCCGTGTGCCTCGGCTGTCCCTCCGGCTCTCCAAAGCACAGGGACGAGGTGAGGGGCTTAGACCATGCCTGGGCAATGTTGTTTCTTACACCTGGGTGTGTGGCATTTTGTTGAGCTGGCTACCCCCACTTGGGATAGGTGTTCCACAGCAAGCACCTATTGTTCGTCGGAACCCGTTTTTGCCCCAGGGGTCTTCGGACTGCGTTCGTTGGGGTTGAAATCCTGCTAGCAAAACCGCCGGGTTGAGGGAAGGGTTCAGACTGTGCCTGGGCCCTGTGGTCTCTTACAGGTCAGTGTATGGCATTTCCTTCCCCTTGCCACAGGCACCTGGGAGCATGTCTGCACGTGGAGAAAGACTTTCCCGTGGGAAGCCGGGTTTTGTCAAACGGGTCCCAGTGCTCTGCTCCTCTCTTTTCACTCCTGCTGCCAGAAGCCCAGGGAGGATGGGAGGGCTTAGAACATGGCTGGGCACTGTGGTTTCTTCCAGAGAAGTGGAGGGCATTTGCTTTACCTTGCCACAACCACTTGGGATAGGGTCTGCACCTCAGGAAAACTGTTTCCGTGGGAAGCCGGCTTTTTGCAAAGGGGTCTCAGGGCCGTGGGCCTCGGCTGTCCCTCCGGCTCCCCAAAGCACAGGGACGAGGTGAGGGGCTTAGACCATGCCTGGGCAATGTTGTTTCCTACACCTGGGTGTGTGGCATTTTGTTGAGCTGGCTACCCCCACTTGGGATAGGAGTTCAACAGCAAGCACCTATTGTTCGTCAGAAGCTGTTTTTGCCCCAGGGGTCTCCGGGCTATGTTCGTTGGGGTTGAACTCCTGCTAGCAAAACCGCCGGGTTGAGGGAAGGGTTCAGACTGTGCCTGGGCCCTGTGGTCTCTTCCAGGTCAGTGTATGGCATTTCCTTCCCCTTGCCCCAGGCACCTGGGAGCATGTCTGCACGTGGAGAAAGACTTTCCCGTGGAAAGCCGGGTTTTGTCAAACGGGTCCCAGTGCTCTGCTCCTCTCTTTTCACTCCTGCTGCCAGAAGCCCAGGGAGGATGGGAGGGCTTAGAACATGGCTGGGCATTGTGGTTTCTTCCAGAGAAGTGGAGGGCATTTGCTTTACCTTGCCACAACCACTTGGGATAGGGTCTGCACCTCAGGAAAACTGTCTCCGTGGGAAGCCGGCTTTTTGCCAAGGGGTCTCAATGCCGTGGGCCTCGGCTGTCCCTCCGGCTCCCCAAAGCACAGGGACGAGGTGAGGGGCTTAGACCATGCCTGGGCAATGTTGTTTCTTACACCTGGGTGTGTGGCATTTTGTTGAGCTGGCTTCCCCCACTTGGGATAGGTGTTCCACAGCAAGCACCTATTGTTCGTCGGAAGCCGTTTTTGCCCCAGGGGTCTCCGGACTGCGTTCGTTGGGGTTGAACTCCTGCTAGCAAAACCGCCGGGTTGAGGGAAGGGTTCAGACTGTGCCTGGGCCCTGTGGTCTCTTCCAGGTCAGTGTATGGCATTTCCTTCCCCTTGCCCCAGGCACCTGGGAGCATGTCTGCACGTGGAGAAAGACTTTCCCGTGGGAAGCCGGGTTTTGTCAAACGGGTCCCAGTGCTCTGCTCCTCTCTTTTCACTCCTGCTGCCAGAAGCCCAGGGAGGATGGGAGGGCTTAGAACATGGCTGGGCACTGTGGTTTCTTCCAGAGAAGTGGAGGGCATTTGCTTTACCTTGCCACAACCACTTGGGATAGGGTGTGCACCTCAGGAAAACTGTCTCCGTGGGAAGCCGGCTTTTTGCAAAGGTGTCTCAGGTCCGTGGGCCAAGGGTGTCCCTCCGGCTCCCCAAAGCACAGGGACGAGGTGAGGGGCTTAGACCATGCCTGGGCAATGTTGTTTCTTACACCTGGGTGTGTGGCATTTTGTTGAGCTGGCTACCCCCTCTTGGGATTGGTTTTCCACAGCAAGCGCCTATTGTTCGTCAGAAGCCGTTTTTGCCTCAGGGGTCTCCGGGCTGTGTTCGTTGGGGTTGAACTCCTGCTAGCAAAACCGCCGGGTTGAGGGAAGGGTTCAGACTGTGCCTGGGCCCTGTGGTCTCTTCCAGGTCAGTGTATGGCATTTCCTTCCCCTTGCCACAGGCACCTGGGAGCATGTCTGCACGTGGAGAAAGACTTTCCCGTGGAAAGCCGGGTTTTGTCAAACGGGTCCCAGTGCTCTGCTCCTCTCTTTTCACTCCTGCTGCCAGAAGCCCAGGGAGGATGGGAGGGCTTAGAACATGGCTGGGCACTGTGGTTTCTTCCAGACAAGTGGAGGGCATTTGCTTTACCTTGCCACAACCACTTGGGATAGGGTCTCCACCTCAGGAAAACTGTCTCCGTGGGAAGCCGGCTTTTTGCAAAGGGGTCTCAGGGCCGTGGGCCTCGGCTGTCCCTCCGGCTCCCCAAAGCACAGGGACGAGGTGAGGGGCTTAGACCATGCCTGGGCAATGTTGTTTCTTACACCTGGGTGTGTGGCATTTTGTTGAGCTGGCTTCCCCCACTTGGGATAGGTGTTCCACAGCAAGCACCTATTGATCGTCGGAAGCCGTTTTTGCCCCAGGGGTCTCCGGGCTGTGTTCGTTGGGGTTGAACTCCTGCTAGCAAAACCGCCGGGTTGAGGGAAGGGTTCAGACTGTGCCTGGGCCCTGTGGTCTCTTCCAGGTCAGTGTATGGCATTTCCTTCCCCTTGCCCCAGGCACCTGGGAGCATGTCTGCACGTGGAGAAAGACTTTCCCGTGGGAAGCCGGGTTTTCTCAAACGGGTCCCAGTGCTCTGCTCCTCTCTTTTCAGTCCTGCTGCCAGAAGCCCAGGGAGGATGGGAGGGCTTAGAACATGGCTGGGCACTGTGGTTTCTTCAAGAGAAGTGGAGGGCATTTGCTGTACCTTGCCACAACCACTTGGGATAGGGTCTGCACCTCAGGAAAACTGTTTTCGTGGGAAGCCTACTTTTTGCAAAGGGGTCTCAGGGCCGTGTGCCTCGGCTGTCCCTCCGGATCCCCAAAGCACAGGGACGAGGTGAGGGGCTTAGACCATGCCTGGGCAACGTTGTTTCTTACACCTGGGTGTGTGGCATTTTGTTGAGCTGGCTACCCCCACTTGGGATAGGAGTTCAACAGCAAGCACCTATTGTTCGTCAGAAGCTGTTTTTGCCCCAGGGGTCTCCGGGCTGTGTTCGTTGGGGTTGAACTCCTGCTAGCAAAACCGCCGGGTTGAGGGAAGGGTTCAGACTGTGCCTGGGCCCTGTGGTCTCTTCCAGGTCAGTGTATGGCATTTCCTTCCCCTTGCCCCAGGCACCTGGGAGCATGTCTGCACGTGGAGAAAGACTTTCCCGTGGAAAGCCGGGTTTTGTCAAACGGGTCCCAGTGCTCTGCTCCTCTCTTTTCACTCCTGCTGCCAGAAGCCCAGGGAGGATGGGAGAGCTTAGAACATGGCTGGGCATTGTGGTTTCTTCCAGAGAAGTGGAGGGCATTTGCTTTACCTTGCCACAACCACTTGGGATAGGGTCTGCACCTCAGGAAAACTGTCTCCGTGGGAAGCCGGCTTTTTGCAAAGGGGTCTCAGGGCCGTGGGCCTCGGCTGTCCCTCCGGCTCCCCAAAGCACAGGGACGAGGTGAGGGGCTTAGACCATGCCTGGGCAATGTTGTTTCTTACACCTGGGTGTGTGGCATTTTGTTGAGCTGGCTTCCCCCACTTGGGATAGGTGTTCCACAGCAAGCACCTACTGTATGTCGGAAGCCCTTTTTGCCCCAGGGGTCTCCGGGCTGTGTTCGTTGGGGTTGAACTCCTGCTAGCAAAACCGCCGGGTTGAGGGAAGGGTTCAGACTGTGCCTGGGCCCTGTGGTCTCTTCCAGGTCAGTGTATGGCATTTCCTTCCCCTTGCCCCAGGCACCTGGGAGCATGTCTGCACGTGGAGAAAGACTTTCCCGTGGGAAGCCGGGTTTTTCAAACGGGTCCCAGTGCTCTGCTCCTCTCTTTTCACTCCTGCTGCCAGAAGCCAAGGGAGGATGGGAGGGCTTAGAACATGGCTGGGCACTGTGGTTTCTTCCAGAGAAGTGGAGGGCATTTGCTTTACCTTGCCACAACCACTTGGGATAGGGTGTGCACCTCAGGAAAACTGTTTCCGTGGGAAGCCGGCTTTTTGCAAAGGGGTCTCAGGGCCGTGTGCCTCGGCTGTCCCTCCGGCTCTCCAAAGCACAGGGACGAGGTGAGGGGCTTAGACCATGCCTGGGCAATGTTGTTTCTTACACCTGGGTGTGTGGCATTTTGTTGAGCTGGCTACCCCCACTTGGGATAGGTGTTCCACAGCAAGCACCTATTGTTCGTCGGAACCCGTTTTTGCCCCAGGGGTCTTCGGACTGCGTTCGTTGGGGTTGAAATCCTGCTAGCAAAACCGCCGGGTTGAGGGAAGGGTTCAGACTGTGCCTGGGCCCTGTGGTCTCTTACAGGTCAGTGTATGGCATTTCCTTCCCCTTGCCACAGGCACCTGGGAGCATGTCTGCACGTGGAGAAAGACTTTCCCGTGGGAAGCCGGGTTTTGTCAAACGGGTCCCAGTGCTCTGCTCCTCTCTTTTCACTCCTGCTGCCAGAAGCCCAGGGAGGATGGGAGGGCTTAGAACATGGCTGGGCACTGTGGTTTCTTCCAGAGAAGTGGAGGGCATTTGCTTTACCTTGCCACAACCACTTGGGATAGGGTCTGCACCTCAGGAAAACTGTTTCCGTGGGAAGCCGGCTTTTTGCAAAGGGGTCTCAGGGCCGTGGGCCTCGGCTGTCCCTCCGGCTCCCCAAAGCACAGGGACGAGGTGAGGGGCTTAGACCATGCCTGGGCAATGTTGTTTCCTACACCTGGGTGTGTGGCATTTTGTTGAGCTGGCTACCCCCACTTGGGATAGGAGTTCAACAGCAAGCACCTATTGTTCGTCAGAAGCTGTTTTTGCCCCAGGGGTCTCCGGGCTATGTTCGTTGGGGTTGAACTCCTGCTAGCAAAACCGCCGGGTTGAGGGAAGGGTTCAGACTGTGCCTGGGCCCTGTGGTCTCTTCCAGGTCAGTGTATGGCATTTCCTTCCCCTTGCCCCAGGCACCTGGGAGCATGTCTGCACGTGGAGAAAGACTTTCCCGTGGAAAGCCGGGTTTTGTCAAACGGGTCCCAGTGCTCTGCTCCTCTCTTTTCACTCCTGCTGCCAGAAGCCCAGGGAGGATGGGAGGGCTTAGAACATGGCTGGGCATTGTGGTTTCTTCCAGAGAAGTGGAGGGCATTTGCTTTACCTTGCCACAACCACTTGGGATAGGGTCTGCACCTCAGGAAAACTGTCTCCGTGGGAAGCCGGCTTTTTGCCAAGGGGTCTCAATGCCGTGGGCCTCGGCTGTCCCTCCGGCTCCCCAAAGCACAGGGACGAGGTGAGGGGCTTAGACCATGCCTGGGCAATGTTGTTTCTTACACCTGGGTGTGTGGCATTTTGTTGAGCTGGCTTCCCCCACTTGGGATAGGTGTTCCACAGCAAGCACCTATTGTTCGTCGGAAGCCGTTTTTGCCCCAGGGGTCTCCGGACTGCGTTCGTTGGGGTTGAACTCCTGCTAGCAAAACCGCCGGGTTGAGGGAAGGGTTCAGACTGTGCCTGGGCCCTGTGGTCTCTTCCAGGTCAGTGTATGGCATTTCCTTCCCCTTGCCCCAGGCACCTGGGAGCATGTCTGCACGTGGAGAAAGACTTTCCCGTGGGAAGCCGGGTTTTGTCAAACGGGTCCCAGTGCTCTGCTCCTCTCTTTTCACTCCTGCTGCCAGAAGCCCAGGGAGGATGGGAGGGCTTAGAACATGGCTGGGCACTGTGGTTTCTTCCAGAGAAGTGGAGGGCATTTGCTTTACCTTGCCACAACCACTTGGGATAGGGTGTGCACCTCAGGAAAACTGTTTCCGTGGGAAGCCGACTTTTTGCAAAGGGGTCTCAGGGCCGTGTGCCTCGGCTGTCCCTCCGGATCCCCAAAGCACAGGGACGAGGTGAGGGGCTTAGACCATGCCTGGGCAATGTTGTTTCTTACACCTGGGTGTGTGGCATTTTGTTGAGCTGGCTACCCCACTTGGGATAGGTGTTCCACAGCAAGCACCTATTGTTCGTCGGAAGCCGTTTTTGCCCCAGGGGTCTCCGGGCTGTGTTCGTTGGGGTTGAACTCCTGATAGCAAAACCGCCGGGTTGAGGGAAGGGTTCAGACTGTGCCTGGGCCCTGTGGTCTCTTCCAGGTCAGTGTATGGCATTTCCTTCCCCTTGCCCCAGGCACCTGGGAGCATGTCTGCACGTGGAGAAAGACTTTCCCGTGGGAAGCCGGGTTTTGTCAAACGGGTCCCAGTGCTCTGCTCCTCTCTTTTCCCTCTTGCTGCCAGAAGCCCAGGGAGGATGGGAGGGCTTAGAACATGGCTGGGCACTGTGGTTTCTTCCAGAGAAGTGGAGGCCATTTGCTTTACCTTGCCACAACCACTTGGGATAGGGTCTGCACCTCAGGAAAACTGTTTCCGTGGGAAGCCGGCTTTTTGCCAAGGGGTCTCAGGGCCGTGGGCCTCGGGTGTCCCTCCGGCTCCCCAAAGCACAGGGACGAGGTGAGGGGCTTAGACCATGCCTGGGCAATGTTGTTTCTTACACCTGGGTGTGTGGCATTTTGTTGAGCTGGCTACCCCCTCTTGGGATTGGTTTTCCACAGCAAGCGCCTATTGTTCGTCAGAAGCCGTTTTTGCTTCAGGGGTCTCCGGGCTGTGTTCGTTGGGGTTGAACTCCTGCTAGCAAAACCGCCGGTTTGAGGGAAGGGTTCAGACTGTGCCTGGGCCCTGTGGTCTCTTCCAGGTCAGTGTATGGCATTTCCTTCCCCTTGCCCCAGGCACCTGGGAGCATGTCTGCACGTGGAGAAAGACTTTCCCGTGGGAAGCCGGGTTTTGTCAAACGGGTCCCAGTGCTCTGCTCCTCTCTTTTCACTCCTGCTGCCAGAAGCCCAGGGAGGATGGGAGGGCTTAGAACATGGCTGGGCACTGTGGTTTCTTCCAGAGAAGTGGAGGGCATTTGCTTTACCTTGCCACAACCACTTGGGATAGGGTCTGCACCTCAGGAAAACTGTCTCCGTGGGAAGCCGGCTTTTTGCAAAGGGGTCTCAGGGCCGTGGGCCTCGGCTGTCCCTCCGGCTCCCCAAAGCACAGGGACGAGGTGAGGGGCTTAGACCATGCCTGGGCAAAGTTGTTTCTTACACCTGGGTGTGTGGCATTTTGTTGAGCTGGCTTCCCCCACTTGGGATAGGTGTTCCACAGCAAGCACCTATTGATCGTCGGAAGCCGTTTTTGCCCCAGGGGTCTCCGGGCTGTGTTCGTTGGGGTTGAACTCCTGCTAGCAAAACCGCCGGGTTGAGGGAAGGGTTCAGACTGTGCCTGGGCCCTGTGGTCTCTTCCAGGTCAGTGTATGGCATTTCCTTCCCCTTGCCCCAGGCACCTGGGAGCATGTCTGCACGTGGAGAAAGACTTTCCCGTGGGAAGCCGGGTTTTGTCAAACGGGTCCCAGTGCTCTGCTCCTCTCTTTTCAGTCCTGCTGCCAGAAGCCCAGGGAGGATGGGAGGGCTTAGAACATGGCTGGGCACTGTGGTTTCTTCAAGAGAAGAGGAGGGCATTTGCTTTACCTTGCCACAACCACTTGGGATAGGGTGTGCACCTCAGGAAAACTGTTTCCGTGGGAAGCCGACTTTTTGCAAAGGGGTCTCAGGGCCGTGTGCCTCGGCTGTCCCTCCGGATCCCCAAAGCACAGGGACGAGGTGAGGGGCTTAGACCATGCCTGGGCAATGTTGTTTCTTACACCTGGGTGTGTGGCATTTTGTTGAGCTGGCTACCCCCACTTGGGATAGGTGTTCCACAGCAAGCACCTATTGTTCGTCGGAAGCCGTTTTTGCCCCAGGGGTCTCCGGGCTGTGTTCGTTGGGGTTGAACTCCTGATAGCAAAACCGCCGGGTTGAGGGAAGGGTTCAGACTGTGCCTGGGCCCTGTGGTCTCTTCCAGGTCAGTGTATGGCATTTCCTTCCCCTTGCCCCAGGCACCTGGGAGCATGTCTGCACGTGGAGAAAGACTTTCCCGTGGGAAGCCGGGTTTTGTCAAACGGGTCCCAGTGCTCTGCTCCTCTCTTTTCCCTCTTGCTGCCAGAAGCCCAGGGAGGATGGGAGGGCTTAGAACATGGCTGGGCACTGTGGTTTCTTCCAGAGAAGTGGAGGCCATTTGCTTTACCTTGCCACAACCACTTGGGATAGGGTCTGCACCTCAGGAAAACTGTTTCAGTGGGAAGCCGGCTTTTTGCCAAGGGGTCTCAGGGCCGTGGGCCTCGGGTGTCCCTCCGGCTCCCCAAAGCACAGGGACGAGGTGAGGGGCTTAGACCATGCCTGGGCAATGTTGTTTCTTACACCTGGGTGTGTGGCATTTTGTTGAGCTGGCTACCCCCTCTTGGGATTGGTTTTCCACAGCAAGCGCCTATTGTTCGTCGGAAGCCGTTTTTGCTTCAGGGGTCTCCGGGCTGTGTTCGTTGGGGTTGAACTCCTGCTAGCAAAACCGCCGGTTTGAGGGAAGGGTTCAGACTGTGCCTGGGCCCTGTGGTCTCTTCCAGGTCAGTGTATGGCATTTCCTTCCCCTTGCCCCAGGCACCTGGGAGCATGTCTGCACGTGGAGAAAGACTTTCCCGTGGGAAGCCGGGTTTTGTCAAACGGGTCCCAGTGCTCTGCTCCTCTCTTTTCACTCCTGCTGCCAGAAGCCCAGGGAGGATGGGAGGGCTTAGAACATGGCTGGGCACTGTGGTTTCTTCCAGAGAAGTGGAGGGCATTTGCTTTACCTTGCCACAACCACTTGGGATAGGGTCTGCACCTCAGGAAAACTGTCTCCGTGGGAAGCCGGCTTTTTGCAAAGGGGTCTCAGGGCCGTGGGCCTCGGCTGTCCCTCCGGCTCCCCAAAGCACAGGGACGAGGTGAGGGGCTTAGACCATGCCTGGGCAATGTTGTTTCTTACACCTGGGTGTGTGGCATTTTGTTGAGCTGGCTACCCCCTCTTGGGATTGGTTTTCCACAGCAAGCGCCTATTGTTCGTCAGAAGCCGTTTTTGCCTCAGGGGTCTCCGGGCTGTGTTCGTTGGGGTTGAACTCCTGCTAGCAAAACCGCCGGGTTGAGGGAAGGGTTCAGACTGTGCCTGGGCCCTGTGGTCTCTTCCAGGTCAGTGTATGGCATTTCCTTCCCCTTGCCCCAGGCACCTGGGAGCATGTCTGCACGTGGAGAAAGACTTTCCCGTGGGAAGCCGGGTTTTGTCAAACGGGTCCCAGTGCTCTGCTCCTCTCTTTTCACTCCTGCTGCCAGAAGCCCAGGGAGGATGGGAGGGCTTAGAACATGGCTGGGCACTGTGGTTTCTTCCAGAGAAGTGGAGGGCATTTGCTTTACCTTGCCACAACCACTTGGGATAGGGTCTGCACCTCTGGAAAACTGTCTCCGTGGGAAGCCGGCTTTTTGCAAAGGGGACTCAGGGCCGTGGGCCTCGGCTGTCCCTCCGGCTCCCCAAAGCACAGGGACGAGGTGAGGGGCTTAGACCATGCCTGGGCAATGTTGTTTCTTACACCTGGGTGTGTGGCATTTTGTTGAGCTGGCTTCCCCCACTTGGGATAGGTGTTCCACAGCAAGCACCTATTGATCGTCGGAAGCCGTTTTTGCCCCAGGGGTCTCCGGGCTGTGTTCGTTGGGGTTGAACTCCTGCTAGCAAAACCGCCGGGTTGAGGGAAGGGTTCAGACTGTGCCTGGGCCCTGTGGTCTCTTCCAGGTCAGTGTATGGCATTTCCTTCCCCTTGCCACAGGCACCTGGGAGCATGTCTGCACGTGGAGAAAGACTTTCCCGTGGGAAGCCGGGTTTTCTCAAACGGGTCCCAGTGCTCTGCTCCTCTCTTTTCAGTCCTGCTGCCAGAAGCCCAGGGAGGATGGGAGGGCTTAGAACATGGCTGGGCACTGTGGTTTCTTCAAGAGAAGTGGAGGGCATTTGCTTTACCTTGCCACAACCACTTGGGATAGGGTGTGCACCTCAGGAAAACTGTTTCCGTGGGAAGCCGACTTTTTGCAAAGGGGTCTCAGGGCCGTGTGCCTCGGCTGTCCCTCCGGATCCCCAAAGCACAGGGACGAGGTGAAGGGCTTAGACCATGCCTGGGCAATGTTGTTTCTTACACCTGGGTGTGTGGCATTTTGTTGAGCTGGCTACCCCCACTTGGGATAGTTGTTCCACAGCAAGCACCTATTGTTCGTCGGAAGCCGTTTTTGCCCCAGGGGTCTCCGGGCTGTGTTCGTTGGGGTTGAACTCCTGATAGCAAAACCGCCGGGTTGAGGGAAGGGTTCAGACTGTGCCTGGGCCCTGTGGTCTCTTCCAGGTTAGTGTATGGCATTTCCTTCCCCTTGCCCCAGGCACCTGGGAGCATGTCTGCACGTGGAGAAAGACTTTCCCGTGGGAAGCCGGGTTTTGTCAAACGGGTCCCAGTGCTCTGCTCCTCTCTTTTCCCTCTTGCTGCCAGAAGCCCAGGGAGGATGGGAGGGCTTAGAACATGGCTGGGCACTGTGGTTTCTTCCAGAGAAGTGGAGGCCATTTGCTTTACCTTGCCACAACCACTTGGGATAGGGTCTGCACCTCAGGAAAACTGTCTCCATGGGAAGCCGGCTTTTTGCCAAGGGGTCTCAGGGCCGTGGGCCTCGGGTGTCCCTCCGGCTCCCCAAAGCACAGGGACGAGGTGAGGGGCTTAGACCATGCCTGGGCAATGTTGTTTCTTACACCTGGGTGTGTGGCATTTTGTTGAGCTGGCTACCCCCTCTTGGGATTGGTTTTCCACAGCAAGCGCCTATTGTTCGTCGGAAGCCGTTTTTGCTTCAGGGGTCTCCGGGCTGTGTTCGTTGGGGTTGAACTCCTGCTAGCAAAACCGCCGGTTTGAGGGAAGGGTTCAGACTGTGCCTGGGCCCTGTGGTCTCTTCCAGGTCAGTGTATGGCATTTCCTTCCCCTTGCCCCAGGCACCTGGGAGCATGTCTGCACGTGGAGAAAGACTTTCCCGTGGGAAGCCGGGTTTTGTCAAACGGGTCCCAGTGCTCTGCTCCTCTCTTTTCACTCCTGCTGCCAGAAGCCCAGGGAGGATGGGAGGGCTTAGAACATGGCTGGGCACTGTGGTTTCTTCCAGAGAAGTGGAGGGCATTTGCTTTACCTTGCCACAACCACTTGGGATAGGGTCTGCACCTCAGGAAAACTGTCTCCGTGGGAAGCCGGCTTTTTGCAAAGGGGTCTCAGGGCCGTGGGCCTCGGCTGTCCCTCCGGCTCCCCAAAGCACAGGGACGAGGTGAGGGGCTTAGACCATGCCTGGGCAAAGTTGTTTCTTACACCTGGGTGTGTGGCATTTTGTTGAGCTGGCTTCCCCCACTTTGGATAGGTGTTCCACAGCAAGCACCTATTGATCGTCGGAAGCCGTTTTTGCCCCAGGGGTCTCCGGGCTGTGTTCGTTGGGGTTGAACTCCTGCTAGCAAAACCGCCGGGTTGAGGGAAGGGTTCAGACTGTGTCTGGGCCCTGTGGTCTCTTCCAGGTCAGTGTATGGCATTTCCTTCCCCTTGCCCCAGGCACCTGGGAGCATGTCTGCACGTGGAGAAAGACTTTCCCGTGGGAAGCCGGGTTTTGTCAAACGGGTCCCAGTGCTCTGCTCCTCTCTTTTCAGTCCTGCTGCCAGAAGCCCAGGGAGGATGGGAGGGCTTAGAACATGGCTGGGCACTGTGGTTTCTTCAAGAGAAGAGGAGGGCATTTGCTTTACCTTGCCACAACCACTTGGGATAGGGTGTGCACCTCAGGAAAACTGTTTCCGTGGGAAGCCGACTTTTTGCAAAGGGGTCTCAGGGCCGTGTGCCTCGGCTGTCCCTCCGGATCCCCAAAGCACAGGGACGAGGTGAGGGGCTTAGACCATGCCTGGGCAATGTTGTTTCTTACACCTGGGTGTGTGGCATTTTGTTGAGCTGGCTACCCCCACTTGGGATAGTTGTTCCACAGCAAGCACCTATTGTTCGTCGGAAGCCGTTTTTGCCCCAGGGGTCTCCGGGCTGTGTTCGTTGGGGTTGAACTCCTGATAGCAAAACCGCCGGGTTGAGGGAAGGGTTCAGACTGTGCCTGGGCCCTGTGGTCTCTTCCAGGTCAGTGTATGGCATTTCCTTCCCCTTGCCCCAGGCACCTGGGAGCATGTCTGCACGTGGAGAAAGACTTTCCCGTGGGAAGCCGGGTTTTGTCAAACGGGTCCCAGTGCTCTGCTCCTCTCTTTTCCCTCTTGCTGCCAGAAGCCCAGGGAGGATGGGAGGGCTTAGAACATGGCTGGGCACTGTGGTTTCTTCCAGAGAAGTGGAGGCCATTTGCTTTACCTTGCCACAACCACTTGGGATAGGGTCTGCACCTCAGGAAAACTGTCTCCGTGGGAAGCCGGCTTTTTGCCAAGGGGTCTCAGGGCCGTGGGCCTCGGCTGTCCCTCCGGCTCCCCAAAGCACAGGGACGAGGTGAGGGGCTTAGACCATGCCTGGGCAATGTTGTTTCTTACACCTGGGTGTGTGGCATTTTGTTGAGCTGGCCACCCCCTCTTGGGATTGGTTTTCCACAGCAAGCGCCTATTGTTCGTCGGAAGCCGTTTTTGCTTCAGGGGTCTCCGGGCTGTGTTCGTTGGGGTTGAACTCCTGCTAGCAAAACCGCCGGGTTGAGGGAAGGGTTCAGACTGTGCCTGGGCCCTGTGGTCTCTTCCAGGTCAGTGTATGGCATTTCCTTCCCCTTGCCACAGGCACCTGGGAGCATGTCTGCACGTGGAGAAAGACTTTCCCGTGGAAAGCCGGGTTTTGTCAAACGGGTCCCAGTGCTCTGCTCCTCTCTTTTCACTCCTGCTGCCAGAAGCCCAGGGAGGATGGGAGGGCTTAGAACATGGCTGGGCACTGTGGTTTCTTCCAGAGAAGTGGAGGCCATTTGCTTTACCTTGCCACAACCACTTGGGATAGGGTCTGCACCTCAGGAAAACTGTCTCCGTGGGAAGCCGGCTTTTTGCAAAGGGGTCTCAGGGCCGTGGGCCTCGGCTGTCCCTCCGGCTCCCCAAAGCACAGGGACGAGGTGAGGGGCTTAGACCATGCCTGGGCAATGTTGTTTCTTACACCTGGGTGTGTGGCATTTTGTTGAGCTGGCTACCCCCACTTGGGATAGGTGTTCCACAGCAAGCACCTATTGATCGTCGGAAGCCGTTTTTGCCCCAGGGGTCTCCGGGCTGTGTTCGTTGGGGTTGAACTCCTGCTAGCAAAACCGCCGGGTTGAGGGAAGGGTTCAGACTGTGCCTGGGCCCTGTGGTCTCTTCCAGGTCAGTGTATGGCATTTCCTTCCCCTTGCCCCAGGCACCTGGGAGCATGTCTGCACGTGGAGAAAGACTTTCCCGTGGGAAGCCGGGTTTTGTCAAACGGGTCCCAGTGCTCTGCTCCTCTCTTTTCACTCCTGCTGCCAGAAGCCCAGGGAGGATGGGAGGGCTTAGAACATGGCTGGGCACTGTGGTTTCTTCCAGAGAAGTGGAGGGCATTTGCTTTACCTTGCCACAACCACTTGGGATAGGGTCTGCACCTCAAGAAAACTGTCTCCGTGGGAAGCCGGCTTTTTGCAAAGGGGTCTCAGGGCCGTGGGCCTCGGCTGTCCCTCCGGCTCCCCAAAGCACAGGGACGAGGTGAGGGGCTTAGACCATGCCTGGGCAATGTTGTTTCTTACACCTGGGTGTGTGGCATTTTGTTGAGATGGCTACCCCCACTTGGGATAGGTGTTCCACATCAAGCACCTATTGTTCGTCGGAAGCCGTTTTTGCCCCAGGGGTCTCCGGGCTGTGTTCGTTGGGGTTGAACTCCTGCTAGCAAAACCGCCGGGTTGAGGGAAGGGTTCAGACTGTGCCTGGGCCCTGTGGTCTCTTCCAGGTCAGTGTATGGCATTTCCTTCCCCTTGCCCCAGGCACCTGGGAGCATGTCTGCACGTGGAGAAAGACTTTCCCGTGGGAAGCCGGGTTTTGTCAAACGGGTCCCAGTGCTCTGCTCCTCTCTTTTCCCTCTTGCTGCCAGAAGCCCAGGGAGGATGGGAGGGCTTAGAACATGGCTGGGCACTGTGGTTTCTTCCAGAGAAGTGGAGGCCATTTGCTTTACCTTGCCACAACCACTTGGGATAGGGTCTGCACCTCAGGAAAACTGTTTCCGTGGGAAGCCGGCTTTTTGCAAAGGGGTCTCAGGGCCGTGGGCCTCGGCTGTCCCTCCGGCTCCCCAAAGCACAGGGACGAGGTGAGGGGCTTAGACCATGCCTGGGCAATGTTGTTTCTTACACCTGGGTGTGTGGCATTTTGTTGAGCTGGCCACCCCCTCTTGGGATTGGTTTTCCACAGCAAGCGCCTATTGTTCGTCGGAAGCCGTTTTTGCTTCAGGGGTCTCCGGGCTGTGTTCGTTGGGGTTGAACTCCTGCTAGCAAAACCGCCGGGTTGAGGGAAGGGTTCAGACTGTGCCTGGGCCCTGTGGTCTCTTCCAGGTCAGTGTATGGCATTTCCTTCCCCTTGCCACAGGCACCTGGGAGCATGTCTGCACGTGGAGAAAGACTTTCCCGTGGAAAGCCGGGTTTTGTCAAACGGGTCCCAGTGCTCTGCTCCTCTCTTTTCACTCCTGCTGCCAGAAGCCCAGGGAGGATGGGAGGGCTTAGAACATGGCTGGGCACTGTGGTTTCTTCCAGAGAAGTGGAGGGCATTTGCTTTACCTTGCCACAACCACTTGGGATAGGGTCTGCACCTCAGGAAAACTGTCTCCGTGGGAAGCCGGCTTTTTGCAAAGGGGTCTCAGGGCCGTGGGCCTCGGCTGTCCCTCCGGCTCCCCAAAGCACAGGGACGAGGTGAGGGGCTTAGACCATGCCTGGGCAATGTTGTTTCTTACACCTGGGTGTGTGGCATTTTGTTGAGCTGGCTACCCCCACTTGGGATAGGTGTTCCACAGCAAGCACCTATTGATCGTCGGAAGCCGTTTTTGCCCCAGGGGTCTCCGTGCTGTGTTCGTTGGGGTTGAACTCCTGCTAGCAAACCCGCCGGGTTGAGGGAAGGGTTCAGACTGTGCCTGGGCCCTGTGGTCTCTTCCAGGTCAGTGTATGGCATTTCCTTCCCCTTGCCCCAGGCACCTGGGAGCATGTCTGCACGTGGAGAAAGACTTTCCCGTGGGAAGCCGGGTTTTGTCAAACGGGTCCCAGTGCTCTGCTCCTCTCTTTTCACTCCTGCTGCCAGAAGCCCAGGGAGGATGGGAGGGCTTAGAACATGGCTGGGCACTGTGGTTTCTTCCAGAGAAGTGGAGGGCATTTGCTTTACCTTGCCACAACCACTTGGGATAGGGTCTGCACCTCAAGAAAACTGTCTCCGTGGGAAGCCGGCTTTTTGCAAAGGGGTCTCAGGGCCGTGGGCCTCGGCTGTCCCTCCGGCTCCCCAAAGCACAGGGACGAGGTGAGGGGCTTAGACCATGCCTGGGCAATGTTGTTTCTTACACCTGGGTGTGTGGCATTTTGTTGAGATGGCTACCCCCACTTGGGATAGGTGTTCCACATCAAGCACCTATTGTTCGTCGGAAGCCGTTTTTGCCCCAGGGGTCTCCGGGCTGCGTTCGTTGGGGTTGAACTCCTGCTAGCAAAACCGCCGGGTTGAGGGAAGGGTTCAGACTGTGCCTGGGCCCTGTGGTCTCTTCCAGGTCAGTGTATGGCATTTCCTTCCCCTTGCCCCAGGCACCTGGGAGCATGTCTGCACGTGGAGAAAGACTTTCCCGTGGGAAGCCGGGTTTTGTCAAACGGGTCCCAGTGCTCTGCTCCTCTCTTTTCACTCCTGCTGTCAGAAGCCCAGGGAGGATGGGAGGGCTTAGAACATGGCTGGGCACTGTGGTTTCTTCCAGAGAAGTGGAGGGCATTTGCTTTACCTTGCCACAACCACTTGGGATAGGGTCTGCACCTCAGGACAACTGTTTCCGTGGGAAGCCGGCTTTTTGCAAAGGTGTCTCAGGTCCGTGGGCCAAGGGTGTCCCTCCGGCTCCCCAAAGCACAGGGACGATGTGAGGGGCTTAGACCATGCCTGGGCAATGTTGTTTCTTACACCTGGGTGTGTGGCATTTTCTTGAGCTGGCTACCCCCTCTTGGGATTGGTTTTCCACAGCAAGCGCCTATTGTTCGTCAGAAGCCGTTTTTGCCTCAGGGGTCTCCGGGCTGTGTTCGTTGGGGTTGAACTCCTGCTAGCAAAACCGCCGGGTTGAGGGAAGGGTTCAGACTGTGCCTGGGCCCTGTGGTCTCTTCCAGGTCAGTGTATGGCATTTCCTTCCCCTTGCCACAGGCACCTGGGAGCATGTCTGCACGTGGAGAAAGACTTTCCCGTGGGAAGCCGGGTTTTGTCAAACGGGTCCCAGTGCTCTGCTCCTCTCTTTTCCCTCTTGCTGCCAGAAGCCCAGGGAGGATGGGAGGGCTTAGAACATGGCTGGGCACTGTGGTTTCTTCCAGAGAAGTGGAGGGCATTTGCTTTACCTTGCCACAACCACTTGGGATAGGGTCTGCACCTCAGGAAAACTGTCTCCGTGGGAAGCCGGCTTTTTGCAAAGGGGTCTCAGGGCCGTGGGCCTCGGCTGTCCCTCCGGCTCCCCAAAGCACAGGGACGAGGTGAGGGGCTTAGACCATGCCTGGGCAATGTTGTTTCTTACACCTGGGTGTGTGGCATTTTGTTGAGCTGGCTTCCCCCACTTGGGATAGGTGTTCCACAGCAAGCACCTATTGATCGTCGGAAGCCGTTTTTGCCCCAGGGGTCTCCGGGCTGTGTTCGTTGGGGTTGAACTCCTGCTAGCAAAACCGCCGGGTTGAGGGAAGGGTTCAGACTGTGCCTGGGCCCTGTGGTCTCTTCCAGGTCAGTGTATGGCATTTCCTTCCCCTTGCCCCAGGCACCTGGGAGCATGTCTGCACGTGGAGAAAGACTTTCCCGTGGAAAGCCGGGTTTTGTCAAACGGGTCCCAGTGCTCTGCTCCTCTCTTTTCACTCCTGCTGCCAGAAGCCCAGGGAGGATGGGAGGGCTTAGAACATGGCTGGGCATTGTGGTTTCTTCCAGAGAAGTGGAGGGCATTTGCTTTACCTTGCCACAACCACTTGGGATAGGGTCTGCACCTCAGGAAAACTGTCTCCGTGGGAAGCCGGCTTTTTGCCAAGGGGTCTCAATGCCGTGGGCCTCGGCTGTCCCTCCGGCTCCCCAAAGCACAGGGACGAGGTGAGGGGCTTAGACCATGCCTGGGCAATGTTGTTTCTTACACCTGGGTGTGTGGCATTTTGTTGAGCTGGCTTCCCCCACTTGGGATAGGTGTTCCACAGCAAGCACCTATTGTTCGTCGGAAGCCGTTTTTGCCCCAGGGGTCTCCGGACTGCGTTCGTTGGGGTTGAACTCCTGCTAGCAAAACCGCCGGGTTGAGGGAAGGGTTCAGACTGTGCCTGGGCCCTGTGGTCTCTTCCAGGTCAGTGTATGGCATTTCCTTCCCCTTGCCCCAGGCACCTGGGAGCATGTCTGCACGTGGAGAAAGACTTTCCCGTGGGAAGCCGGGTTTTGTCAAACGGGTCCCAGTGCTCTGCTCCTCTCTTTTCACTCCTGCTGCCAGAAGCCCAGGGAGGATGGGAGGGCTTAGAACATGGCTGGGCACTGTGGTTTCTTCCAGAGAAGTGGAGGGCATTTGCTTTACCTTGCCACAACCACTTGGGATAGGGTCTGCACCTCAAGAAAACTGTCTCCGTGGGAAGCCGGCTTTTTGCAAAGGGGTCTCAGGGCCGTGGGCCTCGGCTGTCCCTCCGGCTCCCCAAAGCACAGGGACGAGGTGAGGGGCTTAGACCATGCCTGGGCAATGTTGTTTCTTACACCTGGGTGTGTGGCATTTTGTTGAGATGGCTACCCCCACTTGGGATAGGTGTTCCACATCAAGCACCTATTGTTCGTCGGAAGCCGTTTTTGCCCCAGGGGTCTCCGGGCTGTGTTCGTTGGGGTTGAACTCCTGCTAGCAAAACCGCCGGGTTGAGGGAAGGGTTCAGACTGTGCCTGGGCCCTGTGGTCTCTTCCAGGTCAGTGTATGGCATTTCCTTCCCCTTGCCCCAGGCACCTGGGAGCATGTCTGCACGTGGAGAAAGACTTTCCCGTGGGAAGCCGGGTTTTGTCAAACGGGTCCCAGTGCTCTGCTCCTCTCTTTTCCCTCTTGCTGCCAGAAGCCCAGGGAGGATGGGAGGGCTTAGAACATGGCTGGGCACTGTGGTTTCTTCCAGAGAAGTGGAGGCCATTTGCTTTACCTTGCCACAACCACTTGGGATAGGGTCTGCACCTCAGGAAAACTGTTTCCGTGGGAAGCCGGCTTTTTGCAAAGGGGTCTCAGGGCCGTGGGCCTCGGCTGTCCCTCCGGCTCCCCAAAGCACAGGGACGAGGTGAGGGGCTTAGACCATGCCTGGGCAATGTTGTTTCTTACACCTGGGTGTGTGGCATTTTGTTGAGCTGGCCACCCCCTCTTGGGATTGGTTTTCCACAGCAAGCGCCTATTGTTCGTCGGAAGCCGTTTTTGCTTCAGGGGTCTCCGGGCTGTGTTCGTTGGGGTTGAACTCCTGCTAGCAAAACCGCCGGGTTGAGGGAAGGGTTCAGACTGTGCCTGGGCCCTGTGGTCTCTTCCAGGTCAGTGTATGGCATTTCCTTCCCCTTGCCACAGGCACCTGGGAGCATGTCTGCACGTGGAGAAAGACTTTCCCGTGGAAAGCCGGGTTTTGTCAAACGGGTCCCAGTGCTCTGCTCCTCTCTTTTCACTCCTGCTGCCAGAAGCCCAGGGAGGATGGGAGGGCTTAGAACATGGCTGGGCACTGTGGTTTCTTCCAGAGAAGTGGAGGGCATTTGCTTTACCTTGCCACAACCACTTGGGATAGGGTCTGCACCTCAGGAAAACTGTCTCCGTGGGAAGCCGGCTTTTTGCAAAGGGGTCTCAGGGCCGTGGGCCTCGGCTGTCCCTCCGGCTCCCCAAAGCACAGGGACGAGGTGAGGGGCTTAGACCATGCCTGGGCAATGTTGTTTCTTACACCTGGGTGTGTGGCATTTTGTTGAGCTGGCTACCCCCACTTGGGATAGGTGTTCCACAGCAAGCACCTATTGATCGTCGGAAGCCGTTTTTGCCCCAGGGGTCTCCGTGCTGTGTTCGTTGGGGTTGAACTCCTGCTAGCAAACCCGCCGGGTTGAGGGAAGGGTTCAGACTGTGCCTGGGCCCTGTGGTCTCTTCCAGGTCAGTGTATGGCATTTCCTTCCCCTTGCCCCAGGCACCTGGGAGCATGTCTGCACGTGGAGAAAGACTTTCCCGTGGGAAGCCGGGTTTTGTCAAACGGGTCCCAGTGCTCTGCTCCTCTCTTTTCACTCCTGCTGCCAGAAGCCCAGGGAGGATGGGAGGGCTTAGAACATGGCTGGGCACTGTGGTTTCTTCCAGAGAAGTGGAGGGCATTTGCTTTACCTTGCCACAACCACTTGGGATAGGGTCTGCACCTCAAGAAAACTGTCTCCGTGGGAAGCCGGCTTTTTGCAAAGGGGTCTCAGGGCCGTGGGCCTCGGCTGTCCCTCCGGCTCCCCAAAGCACAGGGACGAGGTGAGGGGCTTAGACCATGCCTGGGCAATGTTGTTTCTTACACCTGGGTGTGTGGCATTTTGTTGAGATGGCTACCCCCACTTGGGATAGGTGTTCCACATCAAGCACCTATTGTTCGTCGGAAGCCGTTTTTGCCCCAGGGGTCTCCGGGCTGCGTTCGTTGGGGTTGAACTCCTGCTAGCAAAACCGCCGGGTTGAGGGAAGGGTTCAGACTGTGCCTGGGCCCTGTGGTCTCTTCCAGGTCAGTGTATGGCATTTCCTTCCCCTTGCCCCAGGCACCTGGGAGCATGTCTGCACGTGGAGAAAGACTTTCCCGTGGGAAGCCGGGTTTTGTCAAACGGGTCCCAGTGCTCTGCTCCTCTCTTTTCACTCCTGCTGTCAGAAGCCCAGGGAGGATGGGAGGGCTTAGAACATGGCTGGGCACTGTGGTTTCTTCCAGAGAAGTGGAGGGCATTTGCTTTACCTTGCCACAACCACTTGGGATAGGGTCTGCACCTCAGGACAACTGTTTCCGTGGGAAGCCGGCTTTTTGCAAAGGTGTCTCAGGTCCGTGGGCCAAGGGTGTCCCTCCGGCTCCCCAAAGCACAGGGACGAGGTGAGGGGCTTAGACCATGCCTGGGCAATGTTGTTTCTTACACCTGGGTGTGTGGCATTTTCTTGAGCTGGCTACCCCCTCTTGGGATTGGTTTTCCACAGCAAGCGCCTATTGTTCGTCAGAAGCCGTTTTTGCCTCAGGGGTCTCCGGGCTGTGTTCGTTGGGGTTGAACTCCTGCTAGCAAAACCGCCGGGTTGAGGGAAGGGTTCAGACTGTGCCTGGGCCCTGTGGTCTCTTCCAGGTCAGTGTATGGCATTTCCTTCCCCTTGCCCCAGGCACCTGGGAGCATGTCTGCACGTGGAGAAAGACTTTCCCGTGGGAAGCCGGGTTTTGTCAAACGGGTCCCAGTGCTCTGCTCCTCTCTTTTCCCTCTTGCTGCCAGAAGCCCAGGGAGGATGGGAGGGCTTAGAACATGGCTGGGCACTGTGGTTTCTTCCAGAGAAGTGGAGGGCATTTGCTTTACCTTGCCACAACCACTTGGGATAGGGTCTGCACCTCAGGAAAACTGTCTCCGTGGGAAGCCGGCTTTTTGCAAAGGGGTCTCAGGGCCGTGGGCCTCGGCTGTCCCTCCGGCTCCCCAAAGCACAGGGACGAGGTGAGGGGCTTAGACCATGCCTGGGCAATGTTGTTTCTTACACCTGGGTGTGTGGCATTTTGTTGAGCTGGCTTCCCCCACTTGGGATAGGTGTTCCACAGCAAGCACCTATTGATCGTCGGAAGCCGTTTTTGCCCCAGGGGTCTCCGGGCTGTGTTCGTTGGGGTTGAACTCCTGCTAGCAAAACCGCCGGGTTGAGGGAAGGGTTCAGACTGTGCCTGGGCCCTGTGGTCTCTTCCAGGTCAGTGTATGGCATTTCCTTCCCCTTGCCCCAGGCACCTGGGAGCATGTCTGCACGTGGAGAAAGACTTTCCCGTGGAAAGCCGGGTTTTGTCAAACGGGTCCCAGTGCTCTGCTCCTCTCTTTTCACTCCTGCTGCCAGAAGCCCAGGGAGGATGGGAGGGCTTAGAACATGGCTGGGCATTGTGGTTTCTTCCAGAGAAGTGGAGGGCATTTGCTTTACCTTGCCACAACCACTTGGGATAGGGTCTGCACCTCAGGAAAACTGTCTCCGTGGGAAGCCGGCTTTTTGCCAAGGGGTCTCAATGCCGTGGGCCTCGGCTGTCCCTCCGGCTCCCCAAAGCACAGGGACGAGGTGAGGGGCTTAGACCATGCCTGGGCAATGTTGTTTCTTACACCTGGGTGTGTGGCATTTTGTTGAGCTGGCTTCCCCCACTTGGGATAGGTGTTCCACAGCAAGCACCTATTGTTCGTCGGAAGCCGTTTTTGCCCCAGGGGTCTCCGGACTGCGTTCGTTGGGGTTGAACTCCTGCTAGCAAAACCGCCGGGTTGAGGGAAGGGTTCAGACTGTGCCTGGGCCCTGTGGTCTCTTCCAGGTCAGTGTATGGCATTTCCTTCCCCTTGCCCCAGGCACCTGGGAGCATGTCTGCACGTGGAGAAAGACTTTCCCGTGGGAAGCCGGGTTTTGTCAAACGGGTCCCAGTGCTCTGCTCCTCTCTTTTCACTCCTGCTGCCAGAAGCCCAGGGAGGATGGGAGGGCTTAGAACATGGCTGGGCACTGTGGTTTCTTCCAGAGAAGTGGAGGGCATTTGCTTTACCTTGCCACAACCACTTGGGATAGGGTGTGCACCTCAGGAAAACTGTCTCCGTGGGAAGCCGGCTTTTTGCAAAGGTGTCTCAGGTCCGTGGGCCAAGGGTGTCCCTCCGGCTCCCCAAAGCACAGGGACGAGGTGAGGGGCTTAGACCATGCCTGGGCAATGTTGTTTCTTACACCAGGGTGTGTGGCATTTTGTTGAGCTGGCTACCCCCTCTTGGGATTGGTTTTCCACAGCAAGCGCCTATTGTTCGTCAGAAGCCGTTTTTGCCTCAGGGGTCTCCGGGCTGTGTTCGTTGGGGTTGAACTCCTGCTAGCAAAACCGCCGGGTTGAGGGAAGGGTTCAGACTGTGCCTGGGCCCTGTGGTCTCTTCCAGGTCAGTGTATGGCATTTCCTTCCCCTTGCCACAGGCACCTGGGAGCATGTCTGCACGTGGAGAAAGACTTTCCCGTGGAAAGCCGGGTTTTGTCAAACGGGTCCCAGTGCTCTGCTCCTCTCTTTTCACTCCTGCTGCCAGAAGCCCAGGGAGGATGGGAGGGCTTAGAACATGGCTGGGCACTGTGGTTTCTTCCAGACAAGTGGAGGGCATTTGCTTTACCTTGCCACAACCACTTGGGATAGGGTCTGCACCTCAGGAAAACTGTCTCCGTGGGAAGCCGGCTTTTTGCAAAGGGGTCTCAGGGCCGTGGGCCTCGGCTGTCCCTCCGGCTCCCCAAAGCACAGGGACGAGGTGAGGGGCTTAGACCATGCCTGGGCAATGTTGTTTCTTACACCTGGGTGTGTGGCATTTTGTTGAGCTGGCTTCCCCCACTTGGGATAGGTGTTCCACAGCAAGCACCTATTGATCGTCGGAAGCCGTTTTTGCCCCAGGGGTCTCCGGGCTGTGTTCGTTGGGGTTGAACTCCTGCTAGCAAAACCGCCGGGTTGAGGGAAGGGTTCAGACTGTGCCTGGGCCCTGTGGTCTCTTCCAGGTCAGTGTATGGCATTTCCTTCCCCTTGCCCCAGGCACCTGGGAGCATGTCTGCACGTGGAGAAAGACTTTCCCGTGGAAAGCCGGGTTTTGTCAAACGGGTCCCAGTGCTCTGCTCCTCTCTTTTCACTCCTGCTGCCAGAAGCCCAGGGAGGATGGGAGGGCTTAGAACATGGCTGGGCATTGTGGTTTCTTCCAGAGAAGTGGAGGGCATTTGCTTTACCTTGCCACAACCACTTGGGATAGGGTCTGCACCTCAGGAAAACTGTCTCCGTGGGAAGCCGGCTTTTTGCCAAGGGGTCTCAATGCCGTGGGCCTCGGCTGTCCCTCCGGCTCCCCAAAGCACAGGGACGAGGTGAGGGGCTTAGACCATGCCTGGGCAATGTTGTTTCTTACACCTGGGTGTGTGGCATTTTGTTGAGCTGGCTTCCCCCACTTGGGATAGGTGTTCCACAGCAAGCACCTATTGTTCGTCGGAAGCCGTTTTTGCCCCAGGGGTCTTCGGACTGCGTTCGTTGGGGTTGAACTCCTGCTAGCAAAACCGCCGGGTTGAGGGAAGGGTTCAGACTGTGCCTGGGCCCTGTGGTCTCTTCCAGGTCAGTGTATGGCATTTCCTTCCCCTTGCCCCAGGCACCTGGGAGCATGTCTGCACGTGGAGAAAGACTTTCCCGTGGGAAGCCGGGTTTTGTCAAACGGGTCCCAGTGCTCTGCTCCTCTCTTTTCACTCCTGCTGCCAGAAGCCCAGGGAGGATGGGAGGGCTTAGAACATGGCTGGGCACTGTGGTTTCTTCAAGAGAAGTGGAGGGCATTTGCTTTACCTTGCCACAACCACTTGGGATAGGGTGTGCACCTCAGGAAAACTGTCTCCGTGGGAAGCCGGCTTTTTGCAAAGGGGTCTCAGGGCCGTGGGCCTCGGCTGTCCCTCCGGCTCCCCAAAGCACAGGGACGAGGTGAGGGGCTTAGACCATGCCTGGGCAATGTTGTTTCTTACACCTGGGTGTGTGGCATTTTGTTGAGCTGGCCACCCCCTCTTGGGATTGGTTTTCCACAGCAAGCGCCTATTGTTCGTCGGAAGCCGTTTTTGCTTCAGGGGTCTCCGGGCTGTGTTCGTTGGGGTTGAACTCCTGCTAGCAAAACCGCCGGGTTGAGGGAAGGGTTCAGACTGTGCCTGGGCCCTGTGGTCTCTTCCAGGTCAGTGTATGGCATTTCCTTCCCCTTGCCCCAGGCACCTGGGAGCATGTCTGCACGTGGAGAAAGACTTTCCCGTGGGAAGCCGGGTTTTGTCAAACGAGTCCCAGTGCTCTGCTCCTCTCTTTTCACTCCTGCTGCCAGAAGCCCAGGGAGGATGGTAGGGCTTAGAACATGGCTGGGCACTGTGGTTTCTTCCAGAGAAGTGGAGGGCATTTGCTTTTCCTTGCCACAACCACTTGGGATAGGGTCTGCACCTCAAGAAAACTGTCTCCGTGGGAAGCCGGCTTTTTGCAAAGGGGTCTCAGGGCCGTGGGCCTCGGGTGTCCCTCCGGCTCCCCAAAGCACAGGGACGAGGTGAGGGGCTTAGACCATGCCTGGGCAATGTTGTTTCTTACACCTGGGTGTGTGGCATTTTGTTGAGCTGGCTACCCCCACTTGGGATAGGTGTTCCACATCAAGCACCTATTGTTCGTCGGAAGCCGTTTTTGCCCCAGGGGTCTCCGGGCTGTGTTCGTTGGGGTTGAACTCCTGCTAGCAAAACCGCCGGGTTGAGGGAAGGGTTCAGACTGTGCCTGGGCCCTGTGGTCTCTTCCAGGTCAGTGTATGGCATTTCCTTCCCCTTGCCCCAGGCACCTGGGAGCATGTCTGCACGTGGAGAAAGACTTTCCCGTGGGAAGCCGGGTTTTGTCAAACGGGTCCCAGTGCTCTGCTCCTCTCTTTTCACTCCTGCTGTCAGAAGCCCAGGGAGGATGGGAGGGCTTAGAACATGGCTGGGCACTGTGGTTTCTTCCAGAGAAGTGGAGGGCATTTGCTTTACCTTGCCACAACCACTTGGGATAGGGTCTGCACCTCAGGACAACTGTTTCCGTGCGAAGCCGGCTTTTTGCAAAGGTGTCTCAGGTCCGTGGGCCAAGGGTGTCCCTCCGGCTCCCCAAAGCACAGGGACGAGGTGAGGGGCTTAGACCATGCCTGGGCAATGTTGTTTCTTACACCTGGGTGTGTGGCATTTTGTTGAGCTGGCTACCCCCTCTTGGGATTGGTTTTCCACAGCAAGCGCCTATTGTTCGTCAGAAGCCGTTTTTGCCTCAGGGGTCTCCGGGCTGTGTTCGTTGGGGTTGAACTGCTGCTAGCAAAACCGCCGGGTTGAGGGAAGGGTTCAGACTGTGCCTGGGCCCTGTGGTCTCTTCCAGGTCAGTGTATGGCATTTCCTTCCCCTTGCCACAGGCACCTGGAAGCATGTCTGCACGTGGAGAAAGACTTTCCCGTGGGAAGCCGGGTTTTGTCAAACGGGTCCCAGTGCTCTGCTCCTCTCTTTTCACTCCTGCTGCCAGAAGCCCAGGGAGGATGGGAGGGCTTAGAACATGGCTGGGCACTGTGGTTTCTTCCAGAGAAGTGGAGGGCATTTGCTTTACCTTGCCACAACCACTTGGGATAGGGTCTGCACCTCAGGAAAACTGTCTCCGTGGGAAGCCGGCTTTTTGCAAAGGGGTCTCAGGGCCGTGGGCCTCGGCTGTCCCTCCGGCTCCCCAAAGCACAGGGACGAGGTGAGGGGCTTAGACCATGCCTGGGCAATGTTGTTTCTTACACCTGGGTGTGTGGCATTTTGTTGAGCTGGCTTCCCCCACTTGGGATAGGTGTTCCACAGCAAGCACCTATTGATCGTCGGAAGCCGTTTTTGCCCCAGGGGTCTCCGGGCTGTGTTCGTTGGGGTTGAACTCCTGCTAGCAAAACCGCCGGGTTGAGGGAAGGGTTCAGACTGTGCCTGGGCCCTGTGGTCTCTTCCAGGTCAGTGTATGGCATTTCCTTCCCCTTGCCCCAGGCACCTGGGAGCATGTCTGCACGTGGAGAAAGACTTTCCCGTGGAAAGCCGGGTTTTGTCAAACGGGTCCCAGTGCTCTGCTCCTCTCTTTTCACTCCTGCTGCCAGAAGCCCAGGGAGGATGGGAGGGCTTAGAACATGGCTGGGCATTGTGGTTTCTTCCAGAGAAGTGGAGGGCATTTGCTTTACCTTGCCACAACCACTTGGGATAGGGTCTGCACCTCAGGAAAACTGTCTCCGTGGGAAGCCGGCTTTTTGCCAAGGGGTCTCAATGCCGTGGGCCTCGGCTGTCCCTCCGGCTCCCCAAAGCACAGGGACGAGGTGAGGGGCTTAGACCATGCCTGGGCAATGTTGTTTCTTACACCTGGGTGTGTGGCATTTTGTTGAGCTGGCTTCCCCCACTTGGGATAGGTGTTCCACAGCAAGCACCTATTGTTCGTCGGAAGCCGTTTTTGCCCCAGGGGTCTCCGGACTGCGTTCGTTGGGGTTGAACTCCTGCTAGCAAAACCGCCGGGTTGAGGGAAGGGTTCAGACTGTGCCTGGGCCCTGTGGTCTCTTCCAGGTCAGTGTATGGCATTTCCTTCCCCTTGCCCCAGGCACCTGGGAGCATGTCTGCACGTGGAGAAAGACTTTCCCGTGGGAAGCCGGGTTTTGTCAAACGGGTCCCAGTGCTCTGCTCCTCTCTTTTCACTCCTGCTGCCAGAAGCCCAGGGAGGATGGGAGGGCTTAGAACATGGCTGGGCACTGTGGTTTCTTCCAGAGAAGTGGAGGGCATTTGCTTTACCTTGCCACAACCACTTGGGATAGGGTGTGCACCTCAGGAAAACTGTCTCCGTGGGAAGCCGGCTTTTTGCAAAGGTGTCTCAGGTCCGTGGGCCAAGGGTGTCCCTCCGGCTCCCCAAAGCACAGGGACGAGGTGAGGGGCTTAGACCATGCCTGGGCAATGTTGTTTCTTACACCTGGGTGTGTGGCATTTTGTTGAGCTGGCTACCCCCTCTTGGGATTGGTTTTCCACAGCAAGCGCCTATTGTTCGTCAGAAGCCGTTTTTGCCTCAGGGGTCTCCGGGCTGTGTTCGTTGGGGTTGAACTCCTGCTAGCAAAACCGCCGGGTTGAGGGAAGGGTTCAGACTGTGCCTGGGCCCTGTGGTCTCTTCCAGGTCAGTGTATGGCATTTCCTTCCCCTTGCCACAGGCACCTGGGAGCATGTCTGCACGTGGAGAAAGACTTTCCCGTGGAAAGCCGGGTTTTGTCAAACGGGTCCCAGTGCTCTGCTCCTCTCTTTTCACTCCTGCTGCCAGAAGCCCAGGGAGGATGGGAGGGCTTAGAACATGGCTGGGCACTGTGGTTTCTTCCAGACAAGTGGAGGGCATTTGCTTTACCTTGCCACAACCACTTGGGATAGGGTCTGCACCTCAGGAAAACTGTCTCCGTGGGAAGCCGGCTTTTTGCAAAGGGGTCTCAGGGCCGTGGGCCTCGGCTGTCCCTCCGGCTCCCCAAAGCACAGGGACGAGGTGAGGGGCTTAGACCATGCCTGGGCAATGTTGTTTCTTACACCTGGGTGTGTGGCATTTTGTTGAGCTGGCTTCCCCCACTTGGGATAGGTGTTCCACAGCAAGCACCTATTGATCGTCGGAAGCCGTTTTTGCCCCAGGGGTCTCCGGGCTGTGTTCGTTGGGGTTGAACTCCTGCTAGCAAAACCGCCGGGTTGAGGGAAGGGTTCAGACTGTGCCTGGGCCCTGTGGTCTCTTCCAGGTCAGTGTATGGCATTTCCTTCCCCTTGCCCCAGGCACCTGGGAGCATGTCTGCACGTGGAGAAAGACTTTCCCGTGGGAAGCCGGGTTTTCTCAAACGGGTCCCAGTGCTCTGCTCCTCTCTTTTCAGTCCTGCTGCCAGAAGCCCAGGGAGGATGGGAGGGCTTAGAACATGGCTGGGCACTGTGGTTTCTTCAAGAGAAGTGGAGGGCATTTGCTTTACCTTGCCACAACCACTTGGGATAGGGTCTGCACCTCAGGAAAACTGTTTCCGTGGGAAGCCTACTTTTTGCAAAGGGGTCTCAGGGCCGTGTGCCTCGGCTGTCCCTCCGGATCCCCAAAGCACAGGGACGAGGTGAGGGGCTTAGACCATGCCTGGGCAACGTTGTTTCTTACACCTGAGTGTGTGGCATTTTGTTGAGCTGGCTACCCCCACTTGGGATAGGAGTTCAACAGCAAGCACCTATTGTTCGTCAGAAGCTGTTTTTGCCCCAGGGGTCTCCGGGCTGTGTTCGTTGGGGTTGAACTCCTGCTAGCAAAACCGCCGGGTTGAGGGAAGGGTTCAGACTGTGCCTGGGCCCTGTGGTCTCTTCCAGGTCAGTGTATGGCATTTCCTTCCCCTTGCCCCAGGCACCTGGGAGCATGTCTGCACGTGGAGAAAGACTTTCCCGTGGAAAGCCGGGTTTTGTCAAACGGGTCCCAGTGCTCTGCTCCTCTCTTTTCACTCCTGCTGCCAGAAGCCCAGGGAGGATGGGAGGGCTTAGAACATGGCTGGGCATTGTGGTTTCTTCCAGAGAAGTGGAGGGCATTTGCTTTACCTTGCCACAACCACTTGGGATAGGGTCTGCACCTCAGGAAAACTGTCTCCGTGGGAAGCCGGCTTTTTGCAAAGGGGTCTCAGGGCCGTGGGCCTCGGCTGTCCCTCCGGCTCCCCAAAGCACAGGGACGAGGTGAGGGGCTTAGACCATGCCTGGGCAATGTTGTTTCTTACACCTGGGTGTGTGGCATTTTGTTGAGCTGGCTACCCCCACTTGGGATAGGTGTTCCACAGCAAGCACCTACTGTACGTCGGAAGCCGTTTTTGCCCCAGGGGTCTCCGGGCTGTGTTCGTTGGGGTTGAACTCCTGCTAGCAAAACCGCCGGATTGAGGGAAGTGTTCAGACTGTGCCTGGGCCCTGTGGTCTCTTCCAGGTCAGTGTATGGCATTTCCTTCCCCTTGCCCCAGGCACCTGGGAGCATGTCTGCACGTGGAGAAAGACTTTCCCGTGGGAAGCCAGGTTTTGTCAAACGGGTCCCAGTGCTCTGCTCCTCTCTTTTCCCTCTTGCTGCCAGAAGCCCAGGGAGGATGGGAGGGCTTAGAACATGGCTGGGCACTGTGGTTTCTTCAAGAGAAGTGGAGGGCATTTGCTTTACCTTGCCACAACCACTTGGGATAGGGTCTGCACCTCAGGAAAACTGTTTCCGTGGGAAGCCGGCTTTTTGCAAAGGGGTCTCAGGGCCGTGGGCCTCGGCTGTCCCTCCGGCTCCCCAAAGCACAGGGACGAGGTGAGGGGCTTAGACCATGCCTGGGCAATGTTGTTTCTTACACCTGGGTGTGTGGCATTTTGTTGAGCTGGCTTCCCCCACTTGGGATAGGTGTTCCACAGCAAGCACCTATTGATCGTCGGAAGTCGTTTTTGCCCCAGGGGTCTCCGGGCTGTGTTCGTTGGGGTTGAACTCTTGCTAGCAAAACCGCCGGGTTGAGGGAAGGGTTCAGACTGTGCCTGGGCCCTGTGGTCTCTTCCAGGTCATTGTATGGCATTTCCTTCCCCTTGCCCCAGGCACCTGGGAGCATGTCTGCACGTGGAGAAAGACTTTCCCGTGGGAAGCCGGGTTTTCTCAAACGGGTCCCAGTGCTCTGCTCCTCTCTTTTCAGTCCTGCTGCCAGAAGCCCAGGGAGGATGGGAGGGCTTAGAACATGGCTGGGCACTGTGGTTTCTTCAAGAGAAGTGGAGGGCATTTGCTTTACCTTGCCACAACCACTTGGGATAGGGTGTGCACCTCAGGAAAACTGTTTCCGTGGGAAGCCTACTTTTTGCAAAGGGGTCTCAGGGCCGTGTGCCTCGGCTGTCCCTCCGGATCCCCAAAGCACAGGGACGAGGTGAGGGGCTTAGACCATGCCTGGGCAATGTTGTTTCTTACACCTGGGTGTGTGGCATTTTGTTGAGCTGGCTACCCCCACTTGGGATAGGAGTTCAACAGCAAGCACCTATTGTTCGTCAGAAGCTGTTTTTGCCCCAGGGGTCTCCGGGCTGTGTTCGTTGGGGTTGAACTCCTGCTAGCAAAACCGCCGGGTTGAGGGAAGGGTTCAGACTGTGCCTGGGCCCTGTGGTCTCTTCCAGGTCAGTGTATGGCATTTCCTTCCCCTTGCCCCAGGCACCTGGGAGCATGTCTGCACGTGGAGAAAGACTTTCCCGTGGAAAGCCGGGTTTTGTCAAACGGGTCCCAGTGCTCTGCTCCTCTCTTTTCACTCCTGCTGCCAGAAGCCCAGGGAGGATGGGAGAGCTTAGAACATGGCTGGGCATTGTGGTTTCTTCCAGAGAAGTGGAGGGCATTTGCTTTACCTTGCCACAACCACTTGGGATAGGGTCTGCACCTCAGGAAAACTGTCTCCGTGGGAAGCCGGCTTTTTGCAAAGGGGTCTCAGGGCCGTGGGCCTCGGCTGTCCCTCCGGCTCCCCAAAGCACAGGGACGAGGTGAGGGGCTTAGACCATGCCTGGGCAATGTTGTTTCTTACACCTGGGTGTGTGGCATTTTGTTGAGCTGGCTTCCCCCACTTGGGATAGGTGTTCCACAGCAAGCACCTATTGATCGTCGGAAGCCGTTTTTGCCCCAGGGGTCTCCGGGCTGTGTTCGTTGGGGTTGAACTCCTGCTAGCAAAACCGCCGGGTTGAGGGAAGGGTTCAGACTGTGCCTGGGCCCTGTGGTCTCTTCCAGGTCAGTGTATGGCATTTCCTTCCCCTTGCCCCAGGCACCTGGGAGCATGCCTGCACGTGGAGAAAGACTTTCCCGTGGAAAGCCGGGTTTTTCAAACGGGTCCCAGTGCTCTGCTCCTCTCTTTTCACTCCTGCTGCCAGAAGCCAAGGGAGGATGGGAGGGCTTAGAACATGGCTGGGCACTGTGGTTTCTTCCAGAGAAGTGGAGGGCATTTGCTTTACCTTGCCACAACCACTTGGGATAGGGTGTGCACCTCAGGAAAACTCTTTCCGTGGGAAGCCGGCTTTTTGCAAAGGGGTCTCAGGGCCGTGTGCCTCGGCTGTCCCTCCGGCTCTCCAAAGCACAGGGACGAGGTGAGGGGCTTAGACCATGCCTGGGCAATGTTGTTTCTTACACCTGGGTGTGTGGCATTTTGTTGAGCTGGCTACCCCCACTTGGGATAGGTGTTCCACAGCAAGCACCTATTGTTCGTCGGAAACCGTTTTTGCCCCAGGGGTCTTCGGACTGCGTTCGTTGGGGTTGAACTCCTGCTAGCAAAACCGCCGGGTTGAGGGAAGGGTTCAGACTGTGCCTGGGCCCTGTGGTCTCTTCCAGGTCAGTGTATGGCATTTCCTTCCCCTTGCCCCAGGCACCTGGGAGCATGTCTGCACGTGGAGAAAGACTTTCCCGTGGGAAGCCGGGTTTTAAAAACGGGTCCCAGTGCTCTGCTCCTCTCTTTTCACTCCTGCTGCCAGAAGCCCAGGGAGGATGGGAGGGCTTAGAACATGGCTGGGCACTGTGGTTTCTTCCAGAGAAGTGGAGGGGATTTGCTTTACCTTGCCACAACCACTTGGGATAGGGTCTGCACCTCAGGAAAACTGTCTCCGTGGGAAGCCGGCTTTTTGCCAAGGGGTCTCAATGCCGTGGGCCTCGGCTGTCCCTCCGGCTCCCCAAAGCACAGGGACGAGGTGAGGGGCTTAGACCATGCCTGGGCAATGTTGTTTCTTACACCTGGGTGTGTGGCATTTTGTTGAGCTGGCTACCCCCACTTGGGATAGGAGTTCAACAGCAAGCACCTATTGTTCGTCAGAAGCTGTTTTTGCCCCAGGGGTCTCCGGGCTATGTTC
Organism: Ursus arctos; assembly: GCF_023065955.2. Lineage (NCBI taxonomy): Eukaryota > Metazoa > Chordata > Mammalia > Carnivora > Ursidae > Ursus > Ursus arctos. Next base: position 60,396,578 of record NW_026622841.1, read on the forward strand.
GTTGGGGTTGAACTCCTGCTAGCAAAACCGCCGGGTTGAGGGAAGGGTTCAGACTGTGCCTGGGCCCTGTGGTCTCTTCCAGGTCAGTGTATGGCATTTCCTTCCCCTTGCCCCAGGCACCTGGGAGCATGTCTGCACGTGGAGAAAGACTTTCCCGTGGGAAGCCGGGTTTTGTCAAACGGGTCCCAGTGCTCTGCTCCTCTCTTTTCACTCCTGCTGCCAGAAGCCCAGGGAGGACGGGAGGGCTTAGAACATGGCTGGGCACTGTGGTTTCTTCCAGAGAAGTGGAGGGCATTTGCTTTACCTTGCCACAACCACTTGGGATAGGGTCTGCCCCTCAGGAAAACTGTCTCCGTGGGAAGCCGGCTTTTTGCAAAGGGGTCTCAGGGCCGTGGGCCTCGGCTGTCCCTCCAGCTCCCCAAAGCACAGGGACGAGGTGAGGGGCTTAGACCATGCCTGGGCAATGTTGTTTCTTACACCTGGGTGTGTGGCATTTTGTTGAGCTGGCTACCCCCACTTGGGATAGGTGTTCCACAGCAAGCACCTATTGATCGTCGGAAGTCGTTTTTGCCCCAGGGGTCTCCGGGCTGTGTTCGTTGGGGTTGAACTCCTGCTAGCAAAACCGCCGGTTGAGGGAAGGGTTCAGACTGTGCCTGGGCCCTGTGGTCTCTTCCAGGTCAGTGTATGGCATTTCCTTCCCCTTGCCCCAGGCACCTGGGAGCATGTCTGCACGTGGAGAAAGACTTTCCCGTGGGAAGCCGGGTTTTCTCAAACGGGTCCCAGTGCTCTGCTCCTCTCTTTTCAGTCCTGCTGCCAGAAGCCCAGGGAGGATGGGAGGGCTTAGAACATGGCTGGGCACTGTGGTTTCTTCAAGAGAAGTGGAGGGCATTTGCTTTACCTTGCCACAACCACTTGGGATAGGGTGTGCACCTCAGGAAAACTGTTTCCGTGGGAAGCCTACTTTTTGCAAAGGGGTCTCAGGGCCGTGTGCCTCGGCTGTCCCTCCGGATCCCCAAAGCACAGGGACGAGGTGAGGGGCTTAGACCATGCCTGGGCAATGTTGTTTCTTACACCTGGGTGTGTGGCATTTTGTTGAGCTGGCTACCCCCACTTGGGATAGGAGTTCAACAGCAAGCACCTATTGTTCGTCAGAAGCTGTTTTTGCCCCAGGGGTCTCCGGGCTGTGTTCGTTGGGGTTGAACTCCTGCTAGCAAAACCGCCGGGTTGAGGGAAGGGTTCAGACTGTGCCTGGGCCCTGTGGTCTCTTCCAGGTCAGTGTATGGCATTTCCTTCCCCTTGCCCCAGGCACCTGGGAGCATGTCTGCACGTGGAGAAAGACTTTCCCGTGGGAAGCCGGGTTTTGTCAAACGGGTCCCAGTGCTCTGCTCCTCTCTTTTCACTCCTGCTGCCAGAAGCCCAGGGAGGATGGGAGGGCTTAGAACATGGCTGGGCACTGTGGTTTCTTCCAGAAAAGTGGAGGGCATTTGCTTTACCTTGCCACAACCACTTGGGATAGGGTCTGCACCTCAGGAAAACTGTCTCCGTGGGAAGCCGGCTTTTTGCAAAGGGGTCTCAGGGCCGTGGGCCTCGGCTGTCCCTCCGGCTCCCCAAAGCACAGGGACGAGGTGAGGGGCTTAGACCATGCCTGGGCAATGTTGTTTCTTACACCTGGGTGTGTGGCATTTTGTTGAGCTGGCCACCCCCTCTTGGGATTGGTTTTCCACAGCAAGCGCCTATTGTTCGTCGGAAGCCGTTTTTGCTTCAGGGGTCTCCGGGCTGTGTTCGTTGGGGTTGAACTCCTGCTAGCAAAACCGCCGGGTTGAGGGAAGGGTTCAGACTGTGCCTGGGCCCTGTGGTCTCTTCCAGGTCAGTGTATGGCATTTCCTTCCCCTTGCCCCAGGCACCTGGGAGCATGTCTGCACGTGGAGAAAGACTTTCCCGTGGGAAGCCGGGTTTTGTCAAACGGGTCCCAGTGCTCTGCTCCTCTCTTTTCACTCCTGCTGCCAGAAGCCCAGGGAGGACGGGAGGGCTTAGAACATGGCTGGGCACTGTGGTTTCTTCCAGAGAAGTGGAGGGCATTTGCTTTACCTTGCCACAACCACTTGGGATAGGGTCTGCCCCTCAGGAAAACTGTCTCCGTGGGAAGCCGGCTTTTTGCAAAGGGGTCTCAGGGCCGTGGGCCTCGGCTGTCCCTCCGGCTCCCCAAAGCACAGGGACGAGGTGAGGGGCTTAGACCATGCCTGGGCAATGTTGTTTCTTACACCTGGGTGTGTGGCATTTTGTTGAGCTGGCTACCCCCACTTGGGATAGGTGTTCCACAGCAAGCACCTATTGATCGTCGGAAGTCGTTTTTGCCCCAGGGGTCTCCGGGCTGTGTTCGTTGGGGTTGAACTCCTGCTAGCAAAACCGCCGGGTTGAGGGAAGGGTTCAGACTGTGCCTGGGCCCTGTGGTCTCTTCCAGGTCAGTGTATGGCATTTCCTTCCCCTTGCCCCAGGCACCTGGGAGCATGTCTGCACGTGGAGAAAGACTTTCCCGTGGGAAGCCGGGTTTTCTCAAACGGGTCCCAGTGCTCTGCTCCTCTCTTTTCAGTCCTGCTGCCAGAAGCCCAGGGAGGATGGGAGGGCTTAGAACATGGCTGGGCACTGTGGTTTCTTCAAGAGAAGTGGAGGGCATTTGCTTTACCTTGCCACAACCACTTGGGATAGGGTCTGCACCTCAGGAAAACTGTTTCCGTGGGAAGCCTACTTTTTGCAAAGGGGTCTCAGGGCCGTGTGCCTCGGCTGTCCCTCCGGATCCCCAAAGCACAGGGACGAGGTGAGGGGCTTAGACCATGCCTGGGCAACGTTGTTTCTTACACCTGGGTGTGTGGCATTTTGTTGAGCTGGCTACCCCCACTTGGGATAGGAGTTCAACAGCAAGCACCTATTGTTCGTCAGAAGCTGTTTTTGCCCCAGGGGTCTCCGGGCTGTGTTCGTTGGGGTTGAACTCCTGCTAGCAAAACCGCCGGGTTGAGGGAAGGGTTCAGACTGTGCCTGGGCCCTGTGGTCTCTTCCAGGTCAGTGTATGGCATTTCCTTCCCCTTGCCCCAGGCACCTGGGAGCATGTCTGCACGTGGAGAAAGACTTTCCCGTGGAAAGCCGGGTTTTGTCAAACGGGTCCCAGTGCTCTGCTCCTCTCTTTTCACTCCTGCTGCCAGAAGCCCAGGGAGGATGGGAGAGCTTAGAACATGGCTGGGCATTGTGGTTTCTTCCAGAGAAGTGGAGGGCATTTGCTTTACCTTGCCACAACCACTTGGGATAGGGTCTGCACCTCAGGAAAACTGTCTCCGTGGGAAGCCGGCTTTTTGCAAAGGGGTCTCAGGGCCGTGGGCCTCGGCTGTCCCTCCGGCTCCCCAAAGCACAGGGACGAGGTGAGGGGCTTAGACCATGCCTGGGCAATGTTGTTTCTTACACCTGGGTGTGTGGCATTTTGTTGAGCTGGCTTCCCCCACTTGGGATAGGTGTTCCACAGCAAGCACCTATTGATCGTCGGAAGTCGTTTTTGCCCCAGGGGTCTCCGGGCTGTGTTCGTTGGGGTTGAACTCCTGCTAGCAAAACCGCCGGGTTGAGGGAAGGGTTCAGACTGTGCCTGGGCCCTGTGGTCTCTTCCAGGTCAGTGTATGGCATTTCCTTCCCCTTGCCCCAGGCACCTGGGAGCATGTCTGCACGTGGAGAAAGACTTTCCCGTGGAAAGCCGGGTTTTTCAAACGGGTCCCAGTGCTCTGCTCCTCTCTTTTCACTCCTGCTGCCAGAAGCCAAGGGAGGATGGGAGGGCTTAGAACATGGCTGGGCACTGTGGTTTCTTCCAGAGAAGTGGAGGGCATTTGCTTTACCTTGCCACAACCACTTGGGATAGGGTGTACACCTCAGGAAAACTCTTTCCGTGGGAAGCCGGCTTTTTGCAAAGGGGTCTCAGGGCCGTGGGCCTCGGCTGTCCCTCCGGCTCTCCAAAGCACAGGGACGAGGTGAGGGGCTTAGACCATGCCTGGGCAATGTTGTTTCTTACACCTGGGTGTGTGGCATTTTGTTGAGCTGGCTACCCCCACTTGGGATAGGTGTTCCACAGCAAGCACCTATTGTTCGTCGGAACCCGTTTTTGCCCCAGGGGTCTTCGGACTGCGTTCGTTGGGGTTGAACTCCTGCTAGCAAAACCGCCGGGTTGAGGGAAGGGTTCAGACTGTGCCTGGGCCCTGTGGTCTCTTCCAGGTCAGTGTATGGCATTTCCTTCCCCTTGCCCCAGGCACCTGGGAGCATGTCTGCACGTGGAGAAAGACTTTCCCGTGGGAAGCCGGGTTTTAAAAACGGGTCCCAGTGCTCTGCTCCTCTCTTTTCAGTCCTGCTGCCAGAAGCCCAGGGAGGATGGGAGGGCTTAGAACATGGCTGGGCACTGTGGTTTCTTCCAGAGAAGTGGAGGGGATTTGCTTTACCCTGCCACAACCACTTGGGATAGGGTCTCCACTTCAGGAAAACTGTCTCCGTGGGAAGCCGGCTTTTTGCCACGGGGTCTCAATGCCGTGGGCCTCGGCTGTCCCTCCGGCTCCCCAAAGCACAGGGACGAGGTGAGGGGCTTAGACCATGCCTGGGCAATGTTGTTTCTTACACCTGGGTGTGTGGCATTTTGTTGAGCTGGCTACCCCCACTTGGGATAGGAGTTCAACAGCAAGCACCTATTGTTCGTCAGAAGCTGTTTTTGCCCCAGGGGTCTCCAGGCTATGTTCGTTGGGGTTGAACTCCTGCTAGCAAAACCGCCGGGTTGAGGGAAGGGTTCAGACTGTGCCTGGGCCCTGTGGTCTCTTCCAGGTCAGTGTATGGCATTTCCTTCCCCTTGCCCCAGGCACCTGGGAGCATGTCTGCACGTGGAGAAAGACTTTCCCGTGGAAAGCCGGGTTTTGTCAAACGGGTCCCAGTGCTCTGCTCCTCTCTTTTCACTCCTGCTGCCAGAAGCCCAGGGAGGATGGGAGGGCTTAGAACATGGCTGGGCATTGTGGTTTCTTCCAGAGAAGTGGAGGGCATTTGCTTTACCTTGCCACAACCACTTGGGATAGGGTCTGCACCTCAGGAAAACTGTCTCCGTGGGAAGCCGGCTTTTTGCAAAGGGGTCTCAGGGCCGTGGGCCTCGGCTGTCCCTCCGGCTCCCCAAAGCACAGGGACGAGGTGAGGGGCTTAGACCATGCCTGGGCAATGTTGTTTCTTACACCTGGGTGTGTGGCATTTTGTTGAGCTGGCTACCCCCACTTGGGATAGGTGTTCCACAGCAAGCACCTACTGTACGTCGGAAGCCGTTTTTGCCCCAGGGGTCTCCGGCTGTGTTCGTTGGGGTTGAACTCCTGCTAGCAAAACCGCCGGATTGAGGGAAGTGTTCAGACTGTGCCTGGGCCCTGTGGTCTCTTCCAGGTCAGTGTATGGCATTTCCTTCCCCTTGCCCCAGGCACCTGGGAGCATGTCTGCACGTGGAGAAAGACTTTCCCGTGGGAAGCCAGGTTTTGTCAAACGGGTCCCAGTGCTCTGCTCCTCTCTTTTCCCTCTTGCTGCCAGAAGCCCAGGGAGGATGGGAGGGCTTAGAACATGGCTGGGCACTGTGGTTTCTTCAAGAGAAGTGGAGGGCATTTGCTTTACCTTGCCACAACCACTTGGGATAGGGTCTGCACCTCAGGAAAACTGTTTCCGTGGGAAGCCGGCTTTTTGCAAAGGGGTCTCAGGGCCGTGGGCCTCGGGTGTCCCTCCGGCTCCCCAAAGCACAGGGACGAGGTGAGGGGCTTAGACCATGCCTGGGCAATGTTGTTTCTTACACCTGGGTGTGTGGCATTTTGTTGAGCTGGCTTCCCCCACTTGGGATAGGTGTTCCACAGCAAGCACCTATTGATCGTCGGAAGTCGTTTTTGCCCCAGGGGTCTCCGGGCTGTGTTCGTTGGGGTTGAACTCTTGCTAGCAAAACCGCCGGGTTGAGGGAAGGGTTCAGACTGTGCCTGGGCCCTGTGGTCTCTTCCAGGTCATTGTATGGCATTTCCTTCCCCTTGCCCCAGGCACCTGGGAGCATGTCTGCACGTGGAGAAAGACTTTCCCGTGGGAAGCCGGGTTTTCTCAAACGGGTCCCAGTGCTCTGCTCCTCTCTTTTCAGTCCTGCTGCCAGAAGCCCAGGGAGGATGGGAGGGCTTAGAACATGGCTGGGCACTGTGGTTTCTTCAAGAGAAGTGGAGGGCATTTGCTTTACCTTGCCACAACCACTTGGGATAGGGTGTGCACCTCAGGAAAACTGTTTCCGTGGGAAGCCTACTTTTTGCAAAGGGGTCTCAGGGCCGTGTGCCTCGGCTGTCCCTCCGGATCCCCAAAGCACAGGGACGAGGTGAGGGGCTTAGACCATGCCTGGGCAATGTTGTTTCTTACACCTGGGTGTGTGGCATTTTGTTGAGCTGGCTACCCCCACTTGGGATAGGAGTTCAACAGCAAGCACCTATTGTTCGTCAGAAGCTGTTTTTGCCCCAGGGGTCTCCGGGCTGTGTTCGTTGGGGTTGAACTCCTGCTAGCAAAACCGCCGGGTTGAGGGAAGGGTTCAGACTGTGCCTGGGCCCTGTGGTCTCTTCCAGGTCAGTGTATGGCATTTCCTTCCCCTTGCCCCAGGCACCTGGGAGCATGTCTGCACGTGGAGAAAGACTTTCCCGTGGGAAGCCGGGTTTTGTCAAACGGGTCCCAGTGCTCTGCTCCTCTCTTTTCACTCCTGCTGCCAGAAGCCCAGGGAGGATGGGAGGGCTTAGAACATGGCTGGGCACTGTGGTTTCTTCCAGAAAAGTGGAGGGCATTTGCTTTACCTTGCCACAACCACTTGGGATAGGGTCTGCACCTCAGGAAAACTGTCTCCGTGGGAAGCCGGCTTTTTGCAAAGGGGTCTCAGGGCCGTGGGCCTCGGCTGTCCCTCCGGCTCCCCAAAGCACAGGGACGAGGTGAGGGGCTTAGACCATGCCTGGGCAATGTTGTTTCTTACACCTGGGTGTGTGGCATTTTGTTGAGCTGGCCACCCCCTCTTGGGATTGGTTTTCCACAGCAAGCGCCTATTGTTCGTCGGAAGCCGTTTTTGCTTCAGGGGTCTCCGGGCTGTGTTCGTTGGGGTTGAACTCCTGCTAGCAAAACCGCCGGGTTGAGGGAAGGGTTCAGACTGTGCCTGGGCCCTGTGGTCTCTTCCAGGTCAGTGTATGGCATTTCCTTCCCCTTGCCCCAGGCACCTGGGAGCATGTCTGCACGTGGAGAAAGACTTTCCCGTGGGAAGCCGGGTTTTGTCAAACGGGTACCAGTGCTCTGCTCCTCTCTTTTCACTCCTGCTGCCAGAAGCCCAGGGAGGACGGGAGGGCTTAGAACATGGCTGGGCACTGTGGTTTCTTCCAGAGAAGTGGAGGGCATTTGCTTTACCTTGCCACAACCACTTGGGATAGGGTCTGCCCCTCAGGAAAACTGTCTCCGTGGGAAGCCGGCTTTTTGCAAAGGGGTCTCAGGGCCGTGGGCCTCGGCTGTCCCTCCGGCTCCCCAAAGCACAGGGACGAGGTGAGGGGCTTAGACCATGCCTGGGCAATGTTGTTTCTTACACCTGGGTGTGTGGCATTTTGTTGAGCTGGCTACCCCCACTTGGGATAGGTGTTCCACAGCAAGCACCTATTGATCGTCGGAAGTCGTTTTTGCCCCAGGGGTCTCCGGGCTGTGTTCGTTGGGGTTGAACTCCTGCTAGCAAAACCGCCGGGTTGAGGGAAGGGTTCAGACTGTGCCTGGGCCCTGTGGTCTCTTCCAGGTCAGTGTATGGCATTTCCTTCCCCTTGCCCCAGGCACCTGGGAGCATGTCTGCACGTGGAGAAAGACTTTCCCGTGGGAAGCCGGGTTTTCTCAAACGGGTCCCAGTGCTCTGCTCCTCTCTTTTCAGTCCTGCTGCCAGAAGCCCAGGGAGGATGGGAGGGCTTAGAACATGGCTGGGCACTGTGGTTTCTTCAAGAGAAGTGGAGGGCATTTGCTTTACCTTGCCACAACCACTTGGGATAGGGTCTGCACCTCAGGAAAACTGTTTCCGTGGGAAGCCTACTTTTTGCAAAGGGGTCTCAGGGCCGTGTGCCTCGGCTGTCCCTCCGGATCCCCAAAGCACAGGGACGAGGTGAGGGGCTTAGACCATGCCTGGGCAACGTTGTTTCTTACACCTGGGTGTGTGGCATTTTGTTGAGCTGGCTACCCCCACTTGGGATAGGAGTTCAACAGCAAGCACCTATTGTTCGTCAGAAGCTGTTTTTGCCCCAGGGGTCTCCGGGCTGTGTTCGTTGGGGTTGAACTCCTGCTAGCAAAACCGCCGGGTTGAGGGAAGGGTTCAGACTGTGCCTGGGCCCTGTGGTCTCTTCCAGGTCAGTGTATGGCATTTCCTTCCCCTTGCCCCAGGCACCTGGGAGCATGTCTGCACGTGGAGAAAGACTTTCCCGTGGAAAGCCGGGTTTTGTCAAACGGGTCCCAGTGCTCTGCTCCTCTCTTTTCACTCCTGCTGCCAGAAGCCCAGGGAGGATGGGAGAGCTTAGAACATGGCTGGGCATTGTGGTTTCTTCCAGAGAAGTGGAGGGCATTTGCTTTACCTTGCCACAACCACTTGGGATAGGGTCTGCACCTCAGGAAAACTGTCTCCGTGGGAAGCCGGCTTTTTGCAAAGGGGTCTCAGGGCCGTGGGCCTCGGCTGTCCCTCCGGCTCCCCAAAGCACAGGGACGAGGTGAGGGGCTTAGACCATGCCTGGGCAATGTTGTTTCTTACACCTGGGTGTGTGGCATTTTGTTGAGCTGGCTTCCCCCACTTGGGATAGGTGTTCCACAGCAAGCACCTATTGATCGTCGGAAGTCGTTTTTGCCCCAGGGGTCTCCGGGCTGTGTTCGTTGGGGTTGAACTCCTGCTAGCAAAACCGCCGGGTTGAGGGAAGGGTTCAGACTGTGCCTGGGCCCTGTGGTCTCTTCCAGGTCAGTGTATGGCATTTCCTTCCCCTTGCCCCAGGCACCTGGGAGCATGTCTGCACGTGGAGAAAGACTTTCCCGTGGAAAGCCGGGTTTTTCAAACGGGTCCCAGTGCTCTGCTCCTCTCTTTTCACTCCTGCTGCCAGAAGCCAAGGGAGGATGGGAGGGCTTAGAACATGGCTGGGCACTGTGGTTTCTTCCAGAGAAGTGGAGGGCATTTGCTTTACCTTGCCACAACCACTTGGGATAGGGTGTACACCTCAGGAAAACTCTTTCCGTGGGAAGCCGGCTTTTTGCAAAGGGGTCTCAGGGCCGTGGGCCTCGGCTGTCCCTCCGGCTCTCCAAAGCACAGGGACGAGGTGAGGGGCTTAGACCATGCCTGGGCAATGTTGTTTCTTACACCTGGGTGTGTGGCATTTTGTTGAGCTGGCTACCCCCACTTGGGATAGGTGTTCCACAGCAAGCACCTATTGTTCGTCGGAACCCGTTTTTGCCCCAGGGGTCTTCGGACTGCGTTCGTTGGGGTTGAACTCCTGCTAGCAAAACCGCCGGGTTGAGGGAAGGGTTCAGACTGTGCCTGGGCCCTGTGGTCTCTTCCAGGTCAGTGTATGGCATTTCCTTCCCCTTGCCCCAGGCACCTGGGAGCATGTCTGCACGTGGAGAAAGACTTTCCCGTGGGAAGCCGGGTTTTAAAAACGGGTCCCAGTGCTCTGCTCCTCTCTTTTCAGTCCTGCTGCCAGAAGCCCAGGGAGGATGGGAGGGCTTAGAACATGGCTGGGCACTGTGGTTTCTTCCAGAGAAGTGGAGGGGATTTGCTTTACCCTGCCACAACCACTTGGGATAGGGTCTCCACTTCAGGAAAACTGTCTCCGTGGGAAGCCGGCTTTTTGCCACGGGGTCTCAATGCCGTGGGCCTCGGCTGTCCCTCCGGCTCCCCAAAGCACAGGGACGAGGTGAGGGGCTTAGACCATGCCTGGGCAATGTTGTTTCTTACACCTGGGTGTGTGGCATTTTGTTGAGCTGGCTACCCCCACTTGGGATAGGAGTTCAACAGCAAGCACCTATTGTTCGTCAGAAGCTGTTTTTGCCCCAGGGGTCTCCGGGCTATGTTCGTTGGGGTTGAACTCCTGCTAGCAAAACCGCCGGGTTGAGGGAAGGGTTCAGACTGTGCCTGGGCCCTGTGGTCTCTTCCAGGTCAGTGTATGGCATTTCCTTCCCCTTGCCCCAGGCACCTGGGAGCATGTCTGCACGTGGAGAAAGACTTTCCCGTGGAAAGCCGGGTTTTGTCAAACGGGTCCCAGTGCTCTGCTCCTCTCTTTTCACTCCTGCTGCCAGAAGCCCAGGGAGGATGGGAGGGCTTAGAACATGGCTGGGCATTGTGGTTTCTTCCAGAGAAGTGGAGGGCATTTGCTTTACCTTGCCACAACCACTTGGGATAGGGTCTGCACCTCAGGAAAACTGTCTCCGTGGGAAGCCGGCTTTTTGCAAAGGGGTCTCAGGGCCGTGGGCCTCGGCTGTCCCTCCGGCTCCCCAAAGCACAGGGACGAGGTGAGGGGCTTAGACCATGCCTGGGCAATGTTGTTTCTTACACCTGGGTGTGTGGCATTTTGTTGAGCTGGCTACCCCCACTTGGGATAGGTGTTCCACAGCAAGCACCTACTGTACGTCGGAAGCCGTTTTTGCCCCAGGGGTCTCCGGCTGTGTTCGTTGGGGTTGAACTCCTGCTAGCAAAACCGCCGGATTGAGGGAAGTGTTCAGACTGTGCCTGGGCCCTGTGGTCTCTTCCAGGTCAGTGTATGGCATTTCCTTCCCCTTGCCCCAGGCACCTGGGAGCATGTCTGCACGTGGAGAAAGACTTTCCCGTGGGAAGCCAGGTTTTGTCAAACGGGTCCCAGTGCTCTGCTCCTCTCTTTTCCCTCTTGCTGCCAGAAGCCCAGGGAGGATGGGAGGGCTTAGAACATGGCTGGGCACTGTGGTTTCTTCAAGAGAAGTGGAGGGCATTTGCTTTACCTTGCCACAACCACTTGGGATAGGGTCTGCACCTCAGGAAAACTGTTTCCGTGGGAAGCCGGCTTTTTGCAAAGGGGTCTCAGGGCCGTGGGCCTCGGGTGTCCCTCCGGCTCCCCAAAGCACAGGGACGAGGTGAGGGGCTTAGACCATGCCTGGGCAATGTTGTTTCTTACACCTGGGTGTGTGGCATTTTGTTGAGCTGGCTTCCCCCACTTGGGATAGGTGTTCCACAGCAAGCACCTATTGATCGTCGGAAGTCGTTTTTGCCCCAGGGGTCTCCGGGCTGTGTTCGTTGGGGTTGAACTCTTGCTAGCAAAACCGCCGGGTTGAGGGAAGGGTTCAGACTGTGCCTGGGCCCTGTGGTCTCTTCCAGGTCATTGTATGGCATTTCCTTCCCCTTGCCCCAGGCACCTGGGAGCATGTCTGCACGTGGAGAAAGACTTTCCCGTGGGAAGCCGGGTTTTCTCAAACGGGTCCCAGTGCTCTGCTCCTCTCTTTTCAGTCCTGCTGCCAGAAGCCCAGGGAGGATGGGAGGGCTTAGAACATGGCTGGGCACTGTGGTTTCTTCAAGAGAAGTGGAGGGCATTTGCTTTACCTTGCCACAACCACTTGGGATAGGGTGTGCACCTCAGGAAAACTGTTTCCGTGGGAAGCCTACTTTTTGCAAAGGGGTCTCAGGGCCGTGTGCCTCGGCTGTCCCTCCGGATCCCCAAAGCACAGGGACGAGGTGAGGGGCTTAGACCATGCCTGGGCAATGTTGTTTCTTACACCTGGGTGTGTGGCATTTTGTTGAGCTGGCTACCCCCACTTGGGATAGGAGTTCAACAGCAAGCACCTATTGTTCGTCAGAAGCTGTTTTTGCCCCAGGGGTCTCCGGGCTGTGTTCGTTGGGGTTGAACTCCTGCTAGCAAAACCGCCGGGTTGAGGGAAGGGTTCAGACTGTGCCTGGGCCCTGTGGTCTCTTCCAGGTCAGTGTATGGCATTTCCTTCCCCTTGCCCCAGGCACCTGGGAGCATGTCTGCACGTGGAGAAAGACTTTCCCGTGGAAAGCCGGGTTTTGTCAAACGGGTCCCAGTGCTCTGCTCCTCTCTTTTCACTCCTGCTGCCAGAAGCCCAGGGAGGATGGGAGAGCTTAGAACATGGCTGGGCATTGTGGTTTCTTCCAGAGAAGTGGAGGGCATTTGCTTTACCTTGCCACAACCACTTGGGATAGGGTCTGCACCTCAGGAAAACTGTCTCCGTGGGAAGCCGGCTTTTTGCAAAGGGGTCTCAGGGCCGTGGGCCTCGGCTGTCCCTCCGGCTCCCCAAAGCACAGGGACGAGGTGAGGGGCTTAGACCATGCCTGGGCAATGTTGTTTCTTACACCTGGGTGTGTGGCATTTTGTTGAGCTGGCTTCCCCCACTTGGGATAGGTGTTCCACAGCAAGCACCTATTGATCGTCGGAAGCCGTTTTTGCCCCAGGGGTCTCCGGGCTGTGTTCGTTGGGGTTGAACTCCTGCTAGCAAAAC